>NW_026020426.1:1191909-1305367 GCF_900185275.1 Solanum verrucosum
TCGGAGAATTCTCTTGCTCATGGCGACTGGTGATTGCATAAAGGCGGTTTGCTTCTCCATTGGTACTAGAAGTAGCTCCTCTAGGTGCCGTCCTGTCTGGGGGAACAACTAAAGAAGACTGTGCTTTATTGCCTCCATTACCCTGCCTATTCTTTGGACACTCTCGCATGAAATGTCCATTCTGACCACACTTGAAACAACCAATAGAGCTCTCTCGACAAATACCTGAGTGGTTTCTACCACACTTGGCGCAAGCAGGAGGCTTACTACTCCCTTGCGCCACAGTACCCGAAGATTGCACTGGTCTTGCCTTGAAGTCATTCGAATTCTGGCCATTAAATTCACCTCTGTATCTGGGTGCAGGTGCTCTAGCAGATGATGGAGCAGGCCCCTTTTGCCTTTGCTGAAAGGAAGAACGGTTTGAATTACCTCTCTGCTGCCCGAACTCGTTCCCGATCTTATCTCTCTTATTTCTTAATTCTCTGTCCCTCAGCTTCTCTTCCTCAACCTGCTGCACATAAACCATCAACCTTGATATGTCCATGTCCCCGATAAGCATTGCAGCCCTACCTTCCTTGCTCGACAACCGAGACAGCCCGGCAACAAACAAGCTCATTCTATTCCTCATGTCCGCAACCATCTCGGGAGCATAGCGGGATAATTGTGTGAACTTCAAACTGTACTAATGAACACTCAAGAACTCCTGCTTAAGTGTGAGGAACTCACGTACCTTGGCCTCTCTCAATTCTCGAGGAAAGAAATGCCCCAAGAAAGCTTCCTCAAAACAGGCCCAACTCGCAGGTGGTGCATTCTCAACTCTACCCCATTTCCAATGGTCGAACCAAGTTCTAGCAACATCCTTCAATTGATACGCAACTAGTTCAACCCGCTCAATATCTGCCACATGCATCACATCAAAAATCTTCTTCAACTCCTCAATGAAGTTCTCTGGATCCTCAGTATTACTCGAACCCATGAAACTCGGAGGATTCATCCCCAAGAACTCACGAATCCTTGAAGTGTCAGCTCCTTCATGTCGAGCTCCTCTTTGCTGACCAATTTGATTAGTCACAGCTTGACTCATAATTCTAATTGCCTCTCTGAACTCGGCATTAGAAACTTCCCCTTGATCTTGCACTCCCGGGGCATAAGGTAACTCTTGCTAATCAACATAACGTCTAGAAAGACGCCCGCTACCAACTCTTCACGGAGGCATGATTATCTGAAAATACGCGCAAGCACGGATTAGAAAGAAACTTTTTAGAGATCAACTCTAACGCATGAAATGAGTATGAAAGAAATGAGAAATCTTCCTAAATGTTGCAGCCTCCCAAATATAGATGTGGCGCACTTCACACCGATAACTAGGACTCTACAGACACAGCTTCATAAACTCCCTAGGACTCTTCAACTATGTGCTCTGATACCAAGTTTGTCACGCCCCAAGCCTACACCCTGGGCGGGACCGGCACTCGGAGACCATTTCTGGCCCCAAGCGAACCCTTGGCCAGGCTTTCTTAACTCAGCGGAAACCTAAGCCAATAGAATAACTCAATGCAATGCAATATTACAAAACAACTTAACTTATAAAATATGGCCATAAAGGCAACTCGAATCTCAAAATAGAATATTTACATATATACATAGATGAGAGACTCAAAACTAACTGACTGACTGTCTGTCTATGAAGCCTCTAAAATACTGAGATGGATGTTGGGATAGACCCCACAACATCCTAATAAAACAAAAACTAAGACCACAAAATAATTGAGTTCTCCGGAATGCAAGGACGCTCACCACTGACTCTGGAGTGCTCAGTTGGATCAACGACGTGCAGGATGCTGATCCGGGATACCTGTATCTGCATCATAAGACGATGCAGGCCAACTGGCATCAGTACATGGAATGTACGAGTATGCGAGCTGGAAAACTAAGCAACATAGGCTAGAAGGAAATTTGGAAGAAACTGAAAAGTTGACCTTGCTCAACTCAACTCAACCTGACTGACTTCTTTCAATACAAGGCAATTTAAAACAAGTGCGATATAAAGAGAGACTGTTTAAAATATGCTATAAACTCTGTGTGTATACAAGGATACAATAAGCCTGAGATGTATATAGAAATACAATCGAACTGATGTATATAAAATACAATAATTTATATGTATAAAAATACAATAACTGTTATGGGAGCTTCTCTAACCGACAACCATCACATAAGAGCTATAGTGATGATACAACGATCGACCTCACGCTGCCAGAGCATCTTATACTCGACCAAAGGTATAAGACCTGATCTGCCTAATGGATCCACTAGTCTAATCTGAAAAGGATTCATCTAAAAAGTATGATTCTTTTCTACCCATGGTGGCTAACATGGTTCTATGGGGGGCTGTGGGTTCTTTGAACGCTCCCCCAATTCGGTGCTCGATACTACTCCTAAAAATGTACTGGCTCTTATGTTTTTAAAACATATTTATTCCTGCTGATATGAGATAATTACTCAAAAACTAGCCCGAAGGCTCTTTGGAAATCTCAGTTTCCAACCTTGTTCAAATATAAAGACATTTCTTTAAAACTTCTTTGGGAATACATAGTTCCCTAATAACTTTGAGAAATGAACTCAACTTTAAACTCCTTACTTTACTTGAACTCTTGGCTTGATGTGAAACTCTTAACTTTTGACTTGACTTGAAACTCGAGTCTAAAAAAATGAAGCTAAAACATTCACTAAAGACTCTTGAACAACTTTGAAAACTTGCTTTGACTTACTTCACTTCTAAGCTTAACTCTTAACTTCACTTGACTTCTAACTTTACTTGTCTTGGAACTAACTCTCCTTGAATTGGATTATGAATTCAAGGGTAATGATTTGTGTTTGGAAGGACCCCATGATGATTAGGAATAATTTAGGACAGCTAAACTTAAGAAGAATTTCGAAATTTAATTCTGAAAACAGATCAAATTTTGTTCACAGAGGGAACACAGCTGCAACGCAGACTTGTTTCCTGAAAGCAGCCTGACTTTTCTCCTTCATGTTGCCAACTCTAAACCCTCTTAACTTCAAAGGTTCTTTTCCCAAACACTTGGGGTTATAAACCCCTCAACATACAGTGAATTCCACTCAAAAACACAACTAAATCCTGTCCCAAATCAGCAAGAACTTCAACAACACAACCAACAACTTCAACAACCAAAATAAATCTTTTCTTGGAATTAAAAACGAGTTGGTGTGTGGGGGTATGAACCAACCAACACTAAGGATCATAAAATCCCTCAACATACAAGAGATTCAACTCAAGAACACAACCAAATCATGTCCCACAACCAACAATAACTTCCACAACACAACTAACAACATCAACAACAACTAACAACTTCAACAACAACTAACAACTTCAACAACAAATCCAATATTTTCTCAAATCATAAAATGAGCTTGGTGTGTGGGGGAAAGGATCAACCCACACAAATAACTCACATACCTTGATAGGGATCACCCCCGACGATTTCCACGATGATATTTGACGGAAACTCCTTGATCTCCTCTTCTTCTTCTCTTCTTTCTCTCCTTCTTCTCTTCTTTCTCTCCTTCTTCTCTTCTTCACCCTCAAGAACCCTAACTCTTACTCTTTTAAAATGGAACAAAAATGATCCACAATCAGCCTAACACAACAATATAACCTCAAAAGAAATGATTTGTGAAAAGACCAAAATGCCATTAAATTTCCGGACGGACTCCCTGCCAACTGCCCAACTTTCAAAGGGCATAACTCGCTCATACGAACTCGGAATTGAGCAAACTCGGTGGCGTTGGAAAGATCGTTCCAAGGGATTTCCAAACATAACTGGAACTACTCATCGATCATCCTGAGCTAGGAGTTATGACTGCTCAAAGTTGGCCAAAAAACTCACTGATTTCCACACTTAGCCAAATTTCCAAATTTTGAATTTAGCTAAATTTCTAGATTCTGAACTTAGCCAAATTCCAAATTCTGAATTTTTCCAAAAATGACTACTTCCAATTTCAAGCTTCTTCATATTCATTTTAAATTGTCGGATGTTACACTTCTAAACTCAACTCTTAACTTCACTTGACTTGGAAACTAACTCTCCTTGAATTGGAATCATGGATTCAAGGTTTTTGAGCACGTGTTATGGACGAGTTCTTGACGTTTAAACGTACCTTGGGGTGTTGGAAACAACTAGGGAACATAGGTACAATACCTAGGAACATGCATGAGAAAGTGGAGAGGGAATGGGAAGACTTGGCGCTCTTGGCGCGGAGTGCCAGACCTCAAACTTCAGAGGGGTCTGATTGGGGCTCTGGTAGGGGCGGCACCCCAAGGGCTGGACCTCAGAGTCCCTCTTGGGGCGCGCTGGCTAGCGCGACGCCTCAACCCTTTTCCCCGAAAACTCAACTTTTCTCCTCATTTTCTCCAACTCTAAACCTTCTAAACTTCAAAGCTTTATCCCCCAAACACTTAGGATCATCAAAACCCTTAACATACACTAGATTCAACTCAAAAACACCACCGGAAACATACACCAAACCAACAAGAACTACAACACAACACAACTACAACTACAAGTTCAACAATTCCAACCAACAACTTCAATCAAACATAATCAATCTTTTCTCGAAATTACACGAGCTTGGCGTGTGGGGGAAAGAACCAACCCAACACTATGAACTCACATACCTTAATAGGGATCACCCCCAAAGAAAACCACGACAATCTTTACGAAGTTTGCTTCTTCTTCTCCTTTCTCTCCTTTTCTCTCAAGAACCCTAACTCTTACTCTTTTTAAAAAGGGAAAAAACTGATCAAAAATCAGTCTTACACCTTAATATATATCCAAAGACAAGGCTAGGGAAAAGACCAAAATACCCTTACAATTTCCGGACGGATTCCCTGCCAGCTGCCCAACTTTCAAAGGGCATAACTCGCTCATACGAACTCAAAAATGAGCAAACTCGATGGCGTTGGAAAGACCAATCCACGAACTTTGCAACCATAACTGGAACTACACCTAGATCATCCTGAGCTAGGAGTTATAACTGTTCAAAGTTGGCCAAAAAATTTTTATTTTTCTTAGCCAAATTTTCCAGATTTTTTAATTCTTTCCAAAAATGAAAATTTCCAATTCTAAGCCTCTTCATAGTTATTTCAAATTGTCGGATGTTACAACAACCCTTCAGAAAGGTAACAACCTTTCATAAAAGTCACAATTTTTCATAAAAGTCGCAACTGTTCATAAAAGTCATAACTTTTCATAAAAGTCACATATTTTCATGAAAGAGGAAGAGTATTTTGGAAATAAATAAATTTAAAAGGAAATTCTTGTTTGTGGTGGCTCCACGTAGGCCAGCCTAGGGTTCTTTTTATATAAATATATGATATATGATTATATTATGATTTGAGGAAATTCAAAAAAAAAAAAAAAAAAAAAAGTTACATGTGAAATGCTTATTATTTATTGGCAGATGCCACAATAATGGAAAAATTCACACAATTATAGTCTCCACTCTCCAATAACAATTAGAAGATGAACATTCCTCCATATTTAATGCATGGCACACCTTCCGTTGCCTTTAATGCCTAAACTTTTGGAATTAGAATGAATAAGATATAGAATTGGGTGAAAAGGAATTTTGCATGTAAAATTAATTAAAGCAGTGATTCAACTAATAACATTAACTATAAAAAGGGGTAAAAAAAAATCAGAGTTTGAAGAGAATTTTAAACTGAAAATTCATATAAAGATACATTAAATAGGCAATAAGAATTTACCTCGGAGAATTATAACGTGATTTCAATGGTTGTAACTGAATGTTTTAACCACAAGCCATTACAATTTCAATTCAATGGTAGTAATTGAATGTGTCGAGGCTCAAGTGTTGCAACCTTTTCAGACCAACGATACAGGATCACTGACCTGGCGGTGGTCCGCCCAGTCATAGATCAAGCAAGTCAATATCCTTAGAGGTAGTCCAACTACATAAGAATCGAAATACACAAGAATTTTAACGTAGTTTCTCAGACTGCATGGTTTAATTATTTTACCCAAGCAAAGGGTCTGTCAAGAAGCTAATACATACTTTTATTAAGCCCATTCTCTGATAGTTCTAACCGGGTATGAGGTGCCCTACTTATCAAACTCAATTTCGGGCTAAAAACCATGGCTCATCAGACGGAATCATAAAGACAAAGCTAATAAAAGTAGTACTAGATCTGACTGTACCTCAATCTTAGAACCAAGTCGAGAAGCCATACTAAAATTTTTCTATATTTAAATAAAGCTTAGATCCGTTCATGGTCTATATAAAAGAGAAGTTAGTTATCCGGCATAGATATAATTTTTTAGCCGGACATAGACACGGCTTAACTCAGAGATAAAAATTGAAAATAAAAGGAAGTACCTTGTAACAAACTGCACACTTTACTATTCCTCCGGCCAAAGTCCGGTAAGCTTACAATACTTGAAAATATTTTACAAGTGGGGAGAGAGAGAGTAGGAAGAAGGAGAGAGGGTTTCTAAAACCTGCTCTCAATAAGAGAAAAACAAACCTATTTATAGAAAAAAAAAGCATCTTTGTACAGGATACTGGGCCCCTATCTGGGTCCTGGTAACAGTGTATCTACTGTTGGTGAACAGTGTTGCTACAGTAGCACGGGCCCGCTACCGACGCGCCTAAGCTTTACACTTTGTCCTTTAATTTTGCCAAAAAATCTTTGGCTTTCTTCAGTGCATCCACTGGACTTTCTTCTTCATATTGTTGGGCTTCGTGCATATCTTCACTTGTTTCACTATGCATTGAAGAATCTGATTTTGCGTAATGACTTATATTTAGAAGAATCTTCTTCTTGACTTTTTCTAGATATCTCATAATCATTTCATTTTGTTCTCCTTCATCATGATTAGAAATTTTTCTAGCCATATGTTTTACGGAGGTCGATTCATCAGTCATAATTCCTTTATTAGGAATTGATTTATAATCGTGTATGGTTTTCGTAATTAAATCCAGCAGTTCTTGTCCATATATGGACTTTGTTTGAGGATTTTTCTTCATCAACTTGTCCCAAAAATTATTATAATAAGTTCTGTATAGGCAAGGTATTTGTTCCTCAGTGAAATCTACTTCCGGAACCCATTTATGAATCCATGGAACAGAGAATTCTATTAAAATATATATTTGTTCAATTTGTTGAAAATAACAAATATGTTCTTGATGATATAACTTGTTGAGATCTGGGGAAACCTTGACCCATTCTTTGTATAACTTGAGAAATGGTTCGGGCAATATTTTTATTGTTGGCCCGTGGTATGACTACCAGTTTAAAAACCAATTTGGTATAGGATTCACAAATATCTTGACACATACATTTATAAACCAAGTATGTTTATGCCTCTCATTGTTATAACAGAGAACTTTATTGAATGCCTGAATATAATCCCAATAGGTAAAGCTTACCATGACTTTGTTTAGACTGAATTGTCTTTCAGTCATTGAGGAAATACCCCAATCTTCAATATGAATGACGTGTTTTATAATCATTTTAGAGAAGTTATAAACATTCTCACTTGTATTATATCCTGAAAAATGTTGAAATTCAACACCTGTGCTTATCAGCAGAGTCTCATAATACTTCCGAGTTTTGTATGACTCACCCGGGAAATAAAACCCATTAACTAAATACCTCTGGAATATCCTCCAAGGTTCTTCTCTTCTCTGGATGTCAGAGTTTTCTAAGAGAAATATCATTTCTCTTTTTTCTACCTTTTCATATGTTTTGATATCATCAACTTCTTCTTTGGCGATTGAAGCAAAAGAATCACCTTGCTTTTGAGTTAGAAACTCCTGTAGTTTAGCATATAATGGATCACTTTCTGAAATATCTTCCAGATGTATTGATGATGAAGCTTTTTCTTGTGCTCTAGAGCTTAAGTCATATAAACTCATTCCTCCCTTTTGTATAATTGGAGTACTAGATGATGAAGATCCATATGATGATCTTGATGAACTTGGGGATGATCTTCCCCTTCCGCAAGTATAACTGCCTTTTCCTCTAGCCTTGGTTATCCAAGGAGGATCCATCCTGCAAACATAGCATTTAGTTTTAATCATTCAAGAGGTTATATTTTTAATCATTCAAGAGGTTATAAACTTCATCACAATAAAATCTTTCATAAAGCTCTTGTTCAATCATGTAATTATTGACGATATCAATCACCATTCTGTCTATAATTTTCCATAATATAAGTTCCTTTAAATATCTATTAAGAGGAACTGCCTTCAAAATCGTAACCAAATCTTTATCAGGAAAGAAGTCAAGAAAACCCATCAGAAGAAAGATATTCTCTTGATAAGAAGTCTGGGAGGGAATTATCACTTCCCTTTTTATACTGAATTTCGAAATCAAAAGGGGCTAATTGTGCCTGCCACCTAGCAAAAATTAGTTTAGACGCATTATGTTTAAAATCTTTATCAAACATATATTTGACTGACTGAGCATCGGTTTTTATTAAAAAAATTTGATTATATAAATCATCTTGAAATTTTAAAACGCACTTAACGATAGTTAACATTTCATGAGCTACCGTTGCATATTTTTTTCTGAGCATTGCTCCATTTTCCTGAATGAAATCGAATAAGATATTCATTTTTATCATGCGGATTAATTTGTTTCAATATACCTCCATACCCAATATTAGACACGTCCGTCTCTACAATCTTTGGCCAAGCAGGATTAGCAAGGGTTAAACAAGGTAAAGATTTAACTTTTTCTTTAATAGTCTTGACAAGATCTGTGAGACTATTAGTCCAAGGCTTTTTATGATCTTTTTTTAGCCTGTCATATAACGGAGCTAAATCTCGAGATAAATTCTTGTAGAATGGGGAAATGTAGTTTAAACTTCCCAGAAACCACTGCAATTGTGTCTTATCTGTAATAATATCAGGGAATTTCGATGCGAATTCAATAGATCGCTGAATAGGAGTCATTTTTCCTTGACAAATCAAATGACCCAAAATTCTAACTTCTGTTTGAAAAAGACTCATTTTAGGTTTAGATATGACCAAACCATTTTGAATAACTATTTTCTTAAAAATGTCTAAATGCTTAATATGCATTTCAAGAGTCTTTGAGTATACCAAAATATCATCAATATAAACTATGATGAAATCCAAATAGGGATTGAAAATATCATTCATTATCTTTTGAAATTCTGAGGGAGCATTTTTTAACCCAAAAGGCATTACATTCCATTCGTACTGTCCAAACGGAACATTAAATGCCATTCTATATGAATGGTCTCTAAATATTTGGATTTGCCAATATCCAGATTTTAAATCAAATTTTGAAAAGATATTAGCATCATATAATCTGGTTAATAAATCTCTTTTATTAGGAATAGGATATCTAATCCATTTTAAAAATTTATTTAAAGGTTTATAATTTATAACTAACCTGGGAACACCTCGTTCTTTTTCTGCTGCGTTATTAACATAAAAAAGCAGTACACGACCATGGTGATTTGGAAGGCTTTATCAAACCCTTTTGTAATAAATTATCAATTTCTTTTTTGCAGAATTCAACCAATTCGGTATTCATCTGACAAGGACGAGATTTGGTAGGGATATTTTCCTCAGAGAAATCATCTTCATATGGAAGAGTTACAATATGCTTTTTCCGATTCCAAAAGGCGCTAGGATAATCAGCACAAATATCAATGGCCATTTTTTCAGAAATGAGTTTAATTTTTTCCTGTATTTTAGCAGATTTTAAAGTATCGAATATATTCATACTAAATATCTCAAGTTGTAAATAATCAACATGCTTTTGTTTCATTTTAATTAGAGCATTAATATCTCTAGAAATAGGCTCAGTGATAAAAGTATAACTAATATCTTGATTTTTATAAGTAGCATAAAATCCTTTAGCATTTATATTAGTAAAAGGATAAATTGCATTTATAAAAGGAGTTCCTAGAATAATAGGAGGGTATAACTGATTTTTTACTAAGAAAAAGAAGTGAGGAATACAAACTTTATTCTGGCAAATACGAGTATTAGATAATTTATACTTTATATCTAAAGCATGACCAGATGCAGATTTAACCATATGAGTTGTTTTTTCAAAATATTTAGTAGGTACAAGACCTTCTTGAATGCAACTCACATCAGCGCCACTATCAATCATAGCAATGTTAGTTATAGAAAAAGTATTATCAATTAATATAGTACATTTAACATACCATTTATGAGCTATAACAATTTGCATCATTCCTAAAAACATATTTTGTTTCGGATCAATATTCAAAGTGTTGGCAAGAATATTTTCTTCAGCAGTAGATTCATCATCAACCTTATTTTTTCCTTTGCTATTAGCAGACTCAATCTGTGTAAGACGGTGATCATAAATAATATGATTTTGTTTAAGAAATTTAATTTCTTCCTTCAAATGTTCAATTTCTTCTTTTAAATCATCAAAAGAGGTATCACGAATAACCATGGTTTGTTTAGAAGAGAGTCTATTATGAACTTCAGACAAGGAGTAAGGAGCAGAATAATTAAAATCATCTTTAACCTTTTTATCACTAGGAATACTAGTTGAAGAGCTAGTTTTACTAGCAGCCAATTGAATGATCTTTTCACGAAGAGTATTATCGGTAACTTCTTTTAGAAGTTCTATCACATTGTCTGCAGTGATAGTGAACATATTCATGTCTTCAAACTGAGATTGCAGCTTGTAAAATTCATCATGTTCGCAGTGACAAGTATCACCATGACATTTGCAAGCATCATTCGAATCTTGATGAACCTTAGAAGGCTCAGGTTGCTCATCCTCCGTTGCATAACTTGCTTCAGAATCATCATAATCTGATTCGGAACCAGAAGTATATAGAAAACTATAAATCTTCTCTTGAATATCATCATCAAGTACTAGAGCCTTAAGCTTTTCCAGCTTACAATTTGGAGCTATATGCCCAAATTTTCCACATTTATAACAATTAATCTTATCAAGATTTCACCTTGACCTATTCCTGGTAAATCTATGAGATTTACGATGAGTCCTACGCTCATCTCTTTCTTCTCTAGTCCTTCTTCTAGATCTTCTTTTCTTATGATGAGATCTATGAGATTCTAACTTAGAAGTTTCTCGGTTGGTGCTTTTTGAAGCGTCCGGTAAACCGAATTGAGTACAAAAATCTCCTAATTGAGACTTTTCTCTAAGCTTATCCATCTTAAGCTGTCTTGAGAGTTTTAACTCATTGCACAAATTTATGCCTTCTTGCGTACAAGCCCCAATAAGCTTTCCATAAGTAAAATCACTATAGGGAATAATTCCTTGAGGATTTCTAAGAGTCTTTTTTACTCTTTCTGCAAATAAAGAAGGTAAGCCATCAATAAATTTGGCTTTCCAGAATTCTAAACTGTTTTCGGGAAGTTCCATGACCCGACTTAAATAAGTGTCTTTATACCATCTAAACTCACCTAAATGTCTACATCTAAGACCATTTAGAAGAGATCTAATGGTTTCATATTGATTGGTAAATCTACCACTAAAATGTTCAAGAATAGTCAAAATAAGTGTATACACAACGTCTTCTCTATTTTGAACAAGGGCAAAGCCTAAATTATCAACTCCTTCATTTACTGCCTTAGCATTAATAAATGCTACTCTCGCATCAGAGGGCATATAATTATCCCACCATCCTCTTAGTTGACTAGTAAATCCTGCAATAATCATCTTGCAAATGGTCTTGTCAGTGTTACTAACACTTTTGCAGATAGTAGCATACATAAGCATTCTATGAACCATAATCGTCAACTGCCTATCAGTTAACCCATCAAGATTCCATTCATAAATCTCACTTCCACTATAAGAAGTGTTAGTTTGATTCCAATCTCTTTCCTCTATTAAAACATCTTGAGGAGTAAGCCTGGGATAGTAGTATGTTTGCATGCTAGGTTTTCTAGCATAAGCAGTATTACCACTATTCTTCTTTGGATACCCATGAAGTTTATTAACTTTCATTTCCATTTGAGTTTTGAAATCAAAAGTGGCTTCCATCTCATCTGCAAAATCTTCTGTGAGACTTATAAATTTCTCACTTGCACCAAATTGAGAAAACGTTTTATCAAGAAGATTTTCAAGGTCGTGCAAAGGTCTAAGAATAAAATCCTGAATCTCAGGAGGCCTTTGAATATGGACATTAGGCTGTTTTGACGAAGTAGCCTGTTCCGAAACTTGTTTCACAGATTTTAGCTTACTATCAATTTGAACAATCAGATTAGACAGGCTATCTAATTTTTTGTCTAGAGAACAAATATGTTCACCAATAACTTTGACATATAGGCCCAAATAATTATTTTGAGAAATAAGACGATTAATTTCATTTATACTTACTGCAGCGACATCATTATCAATAAATTTATGAAAAGCAGTAAAAGAAATACCAGTATTATTAACGGAGCTTGAGGAGGATAAATGGATTGAATAATATTACCCGATTCATCTTTGTAAGATCGTTCAAGAACGTTGATGAATAGGGGCAAATAAGTGGTTATAAACCAAGGCACAAAAAACATAATATGATTATGTAATGCACAAGTTTCATAAAACTCTTAGAAATATTATTTAAATCTTCTTTACTATAAGTGTCAAAAAACCAAGTTTTAAACCGGTTCCATTTTTCATTTAAAAATTTGTTTTGAATATATTTTCTTGCCAGTGAACCTGGACTAAAATCAATTTGATGTTCACTCATCATTAAGTATCATTAAGATTAAAATCCATCTCGGATACAGAAGGAATATCCTTATCAGAAATATCATATGCTTTATCATTCGTTTGGACAATGTTTAACCGAGGATCAATTTTAATTTTTTGTTTTTCTGCAGATATAACTGTTGATAAAGTATGTAATGAAGCAACGCGATTTCTTGCTAGATCATAACAAGGTTCTATCGGAGAAATATGTTGAATAGCCAGTCTTCTATCAGAAGTAAAAGAATGTCTACTATAAGGAACACTTTTTTCATCAAACTGCATACAAATTTTTCCATCGGAATTTTGACTAATATGAGAATATTCAGAATTAGTGACAACATCGGTCATTTGCTCAGGGGGTATAACAGAATCTAAAATCCAAGTGGTAGGAAAATTAATTTCTTCCCATTTTATAGGTCTTCTAGTAGCGACCTTAGATCTGGCGAAATTAGTTTCTACTAAAATAGTTTGATCAGATGTATCATATAACTTACATCTAGGATTCAAAGTAGCAAGTAATTTATAATAGATTCTATACGATAAGCAAATTAATTCAGATCCAGGTGCATAGTTATAACCACGTGTTTTAACATTCAAGGTTAAAGCATCTAATATATTAAATATTATTATTATTTAATATTTGATTAATAAGATATTTTGATAACATTTTTATTTAGTGTAGGGGTAAAATGGTAATTCAATGTTTAAGTTAGGAACTTTCCACTTTTAATAATACTAGTTCCATGGAACGTGTGTTGAACGTTTATTCCTAAAACTTATTATAAATTTTGTATTGTAAATGGTAGCTTTTAAATAACATATATACTATGGACTTTTTGTGTCATAAAATAAAAATCAAAACATACAAAAAGAAAATAACAATTCACAAGTTGAGGTTAGAAAACTTTGCAAAATTGATGCTACTAATTGACATATATAGTACTTTAATTAATTTGAAGATACATATTCGAACACATAATTTTATTGAGTCCTACCATAATTAACCCAAATGTTGTCAGAAATTATTAAAAAAAAAGAGGAAAAAAGAGAGAGAGATGATTGTATATTGTGTATATAGCATAAAAAAGAAAAATACAATATTACCTATAAAAAATAGTAAAACTTACATAAATGACTATAGTTTTAGGGTTATTAGATTGAAATAGCTATAAGTATCATATTTTAAAAAAATAGCTACAGTTTGAGTTAAAAAATAGCTAAATTCCATAAATATTTCATTTTTTTTAATACAAAAATACATTCAAAATTAACTCCCACTAAATGAGGTCAGTTAATGTAACTGACAAGGCTATTTTCCAGCCCTTAAAATCCACTAATTTGGCACTTTAAAAAATGTAACTGACCTATAAGGTATAGGATTCTGATCAGTTTAAAATTGAAAATATGTTCCTTATTTCCTTTTCATTTCACGCCAAAAGCAAAAAAACAATTCCATGGCTACTATCACAGTTTTGATTCGGCATTCCGGAAAATGGAGCGAAGAGAATTGCTATGTAGAATATAGCATTGACGGGATAGTGCTGAAGGAATATGCTTCGTATTCTGATTTAGTTGATTTGATTTCGGTACAATTGAACGTCGATCTCACAAAAAAGTGTATGAAAATCAAATACACTGTCGAAGGTAACGACACGCCTATGGAAATACGTAACGACATGGGTGTGCGCGTATATGTTCAGTTGAAAAAGA
Organism: Solanum verrucosum; assembly: GCF_900185275.1. Lineage (NCBI taxonomy): Eukaryota > Viridiplantae > Streptophyta > Magnoliopsida > Solanales > Solanaceae > Solanum > Solanum verrucosum. Next base: position 1,206,398 of record NW_026020426.1, read on the forward strand.
TCAACACTCAATTTGGAGTATATCCCTTATGTGTAAGTATTTTCGATATTGATATAGTATATTCTGATTCTGGAGAAACTTCTATTGAAGGTGATGTGTTGCAACTTGAATACAATCAAGAATTAATTGGTACGAATGATACATTACCAATTGTCCCAACGTTTGGTGATCAACCAGTAGATGCATTTGATGGTGGAAATGATTTAATAATTACAAACAGATCGCAAAAGGAGATAATGATTGATCAGATATACATGGATAAGTCGACATTGAAGGATGTGATGGAAAAGTATTCAATCGAAAAAAGGTTTAAATTCTTGGTGGAGAGGTCAAACTCTATAAGGTAAATTGTTGTTAAATTTGTTTCATTTTAAGTGTATTGAGTTATGTTTGCAGATGCAAAGCAGAACTAACAAAACAATATAAATTGTATTCGCAACTATACTCTTGTATGTCAATCTAAAGAATGCCCATGGCTGATGAAAGCGTCAAGTATTAACAAGTCGAAGATGTTTAGAATTAGAGTTTTTAACTCTGAACATACATGTCCTTTAAAGGATGGGGTGCATTCAGATTGTCGTGCAACAAGTGGATTGATCGGAGGAATAATCGCACCTAAATTGAGAAATCACAAGAGGAAGTACACTCCAAATGATATCAGGGATGACGTTAGATTGGACTTGGGTATTGATATTAACTACATGTTGGCATGGCAAGCAAAAGAGAAGGCATTAGAATCGATAATGGGGCAACCAGTTGCGTCTTATGGGAAGCTACATGGATACTTGTATACCTTGGATAAGACATACCTTGGTTCACATATTCGAATGAAGAATACACCTGAGAACGATTTTTTGTATGTGTTTATAGCGTTGCATGCTTTTATAAAGGGATTTGATCATTGTAGGCCGATTGTTGTTGTAGACGCCAGCCACCTTAAATCAACATATACTGGAGCATTCGTATCAACCATCACTTTGGATGGAGCAGGTATTTTAGATACATAAATACATTATAATTTTATTTATTTGTTATTCACCCTTTTTTTACATTATAATAGGGAATATATTACCTTTGGCATACGGAGTTATTGATTCAGAAAATAATGCTTCTTAGACATGGTTCTTTGAACAATTCAAAGAAGCTTATGGTGAAAGAGAGAATATGTGTGTGGTATCTGACCGACATAATAGCATAATAAATGTTGTATCTATTGTATACAACAATATCCAACATTACGCCTGCATATGGCACTTGTGGGCTAATGTATGCAAGAATTTTTGAAAAGCAAATGAGCAATTAAGTGAAGTATTCTACACTATGGCAAAAGCGTATACTCAAACTGATTTTGATAAGCTAATGAAAAGAGTTGAGCAGTTGGATGTAAGGGTGAAGAACTACTTGGAGTTGGTTGGATATGAGAAGTGGGCAAGGTTGTATGCACCAGTTCCTCGGGGTTGGGTGATGACGTCGAATATTGCAGAGTGCATCAATTCGACGTTGGTAGCAGCAACAGAATTACCAATATTTGACTTTCTTGAACAAGTGCACTTGATGTTTGCTAGATGGAATTGCACAAATCGAAAAAATACATCATGTACTTTCACACTACTTGGGAAGAAGTTTCAGGAAATGCTTGTGCTTAATGAATCAAAATCTGGGCGTATGACGGTATGTATGTTGAAGAAAGGTTAATAATTTATGAGAAAAATAATATTTGTCATATTCAGTTGATTATGTATTCATTTATTTAAGTATTTAAAGTGTATTTGCTTTCATATGGAGTGTATAAATGAAATTACGTATTGATTCTAGGTTGTCCCGTCAACTGATTACATTTATTCAGTAAGTGATGAAGGGAAGAGTTATATTGTATGCTTGGAAAAGAAGACTTGTAGTTGCAACAGGTTTCAAGTTGACGGAATACCGTGCGCACATGCGTGGAGGGTGTTGAACAAAAAACACATGCTTCCAGATGAATATTGTTCAGACTTTTACAAGCCAGAAACAATATTGAGAACATATGAAGTGCATGTGTATCCTCTCCCTGACAAAAGTGAATGGAATATACCTGAACACATTGATACCGAAGTTGTGTTGCCACCAAAATACAAGCGACCTCCAGGAAGGCCAAAGAAGCAACGGGAGAAGTCATTTAGCGAGTTTAGCAAAAGGAAGGTACCAATTCTTGTAGTACATGTGGACAGCGTGGTCATAATAGGCGTTCATGTCGAACTGCAACACGGAATGCATATGAACTAATACATCCCACAATTGAAATGTTCTTTTACTTAATTTTTGTTTTGTCAAATAAATGACTTATTTGCCTTTTGAAATATTTGCTTCTTTATTTGCTTGCTTAAATTATAAATTAACTTGAATATTAGCTCAATATTAAACATGATACAAAATTCTCAATCGATAAATATCCAACTATCAAGTTGATACTATTAACATTTATTGATACACACAAACTACTGGTAATAATACTTGAGAATATGTTGGTGAATACACATAAAACATTTACTGAACGTTTATCACTTTTAAGAATGCAAGTATCCAAATGTCCTTAAGTAAGAATTGAAAATAAATGAATATAGTAATACTTGTGTATATGTTGATATGAAAAGACCCTAGTATACATTTATACTATTGAATATGTTGATAAAAAAAAAACACACAAACTGAACAAAGGTATATATCCAAATGTATGTGTTCAGGCAGATTGAACATTTATACAAGCATACATCGATCTCTTCCTACCATTACATTGAATGCAATAACCCAAACAAAAACAGTAAATCAACATGATCATATATATATAGAAGAGATGATAATGTTTGACAAAAAACTAAAATATTAGTTTTAACCATAAGCATAAAATAGAAGTTCAAAAAGATAACTAGTACAAAATACTAATCAATCCTAACAAGTTGACTATTATCGATTCTTGCGGGTGGCCTCATCATTCTGGGTAGTTCCTCATTCTCGCTAACAGCCCCTTCTTCCATCTTCTTCGCTGCATATTGCCACAATAGTGCGCCGTATCTAATGCGGTGTAACTTAGAATCAAGGTATTGAACTGGAATACCTTCACCCTCACTTAGGTACTCGACAAATGCTAGCAAATATATTCCACAATTCCTGAAAGATACACTTATTAAATAGGATATTGTTTATTTAAAAAGTAAATTAAGAGACTATTTTTTTTATACTTACAAGTCACTTGATCCCTGTTGAGGTATATCCTCCACATACGTCACATCGTATGCAATGTCATGATCTTGTGTATCATCTGAATTATTGGCAATCTCCATTGACACATACACTGGCAGAAGCTAAGCAAGCTTTTGAATTTCATCCCTAACATAAGAGTTATGACCTGCTGCTCTGTATGAGTCATATAGATAAATGTGTCGTTCAACTATTGACAGAACAGCCAACACCCAGTGATTTTTCTGCTCCACATTCACTGGTATGAACACATGATCGATTGTATTCCATGGAATGGCAGCCATCAACCTATACCCATTTATGTAATCACATATGTCGCTTTCAACATATGCAACACATATTTCGCTTCCAACATATGCAACACATATTTCGCTTCCAACATATGCAACACATATTTCGCTTCCAACTTTAGCATATGTGGCATAAATTTCATCAATTTTTGACTTGAACAGACAGTCAACAGTAGTGTATCTGTAGCGACTATTGATGTTGTACTTACTTTTTTTACGCAAATAATATAGAACCACATCAATATGCTGTCAAAAAAAATAATCAATAAATATATGTGCACATCTTATAAACAGAAAGGGCTTCTTTTATGTATATATTCATGTTTTTACCTCATCATTCAGAAGTTGTTTATCATAAGATAGAGAGTAGAACCAATTCTTGTTTGATATGAGATGAATACCCAAATCCATATCAACCGCCAATTCTGCTTTTTTATTCTTATACCGATCTTCATCATGCATCCTTTAGATAACAAATAGAATTAAAATTTAAGTATATTATGTGTACAGATGACAATCATATGAAATAAAAATACTTACTTATTCATATGCCTAACAAGGAGCCCTTCACGTAGCCACATTGCATAATCGTCAAAAAGATCATAATTATATGGCCCTCGTATGAAGTCAGAAACAAAAGGATGTTTCTTTTCATAAATTTTTACCATATTGGAAGAGCTACCTGAAATTTTATGTATACAGACCCACAAATTGTAACAAACATATTCTCGACTTATTTCCTCATCAATTTTGCATGAAAAATCATGTATTTTTAAAAAAAATAGAAGGGGGGGGGGGGGGGGGAGGTAAGACATACAGGAGGAGAAACACTATTAATTACCAGATGATGATCCAAAATTTGTCGAGTATGAAAAAGAATTCCATCGATCGGGATGTCTTGTCCTTTGAACTGGCACGGGTGTACTATCATAAACAACACCCTCTGGATGAACCACAACCTCTGGATGAACCACAACACACTTTTTGGGATTGATTGTATCAAGGCTAGGTAACAAAACATCAAGCAACTCAAATTGTGACTGTGGTTGTTGGATTCCATCGTTCTGTAAGGCATTAATGTCTCCTGTCTGAAATGAAATGGCAAAAATAACATATATTATTCAGAATGTCGCGCATAAATAATTTATATGAGTAGAACAATTAATATTACACTAATTAATACTTACAGTAGAGATACTATCCTACCATCAGAATTCTACCAAAAGTTACATACCTATTTATAGTATTATAATATATTATATTACCAGTAGGTATACTTACAAAGTATCATATGTATTGTTGGTATTGGAATGTATTCTATTATCAGTAAATATCCTAGTATATAAATATTTCTACAAAAACTAGAAATAAGTAAATACAACTTATAAGTTCATTGAATAAACCATAAGTATTCAATTTATATAAGGTATTTACTTATTTTTGAATACATAATTGAATACATTTTTTAAACACCCTTATAAATACAATAAAATTTAAACAGTACCTCAAATGATGGCATTCCAACAGGTTGTTTGCCGTTAGACTGTTCATGTACCGACAAAGGGTCTTGTATGTGTATCTGGGCAGGTTGATAATTCTCCTGGACATTATCTTTAACGTGTTCTTCAAGAACGAATCGAAATGTCTGATCCTAACAATATTACAATAATAAATATTTTTTGTTTGAGAAATGTAACATAATATTACAATAATAAATATTATGTTTGAACCTTTAAATTTTTTGATGATGTATCTATTCTTGAACATTTTTCACCATACACTTCTAAATTAGAAACACAAGTTAATTCACGTAGTACCTCATTTATATCAAAGTGAGGTTTATCCAAGAATGTTGAGATCTGGTTGCCGTCTTTCATTGAATTGTTGTTCGACCAATCAAGTACATGTGTTGGAGATTTACTTCCATCTTCCTGTTTATGTTATACAAAAATAATTGAGTTTTGTAACATTGGTTAACTTGTATATGTGAATGTATTCTCGTAATTTATCATTGTTGTGCTTAACCTAACATGGTGCTCCAGATTGAGGATTGCTTTTGTTGACTGCATCCATGACTTGTTTAAAATTTTCCAATATAAACAAGCGCAACTCCTTGAACTCATTAGTAACCTGATTATTAAATAAAGTGTAAGAATATATCGGAATACAATGTAAACTAAAAAAAATGGAACAACTTCCTTACATAATCCTTGAAAGAGGCAAGATCTTGTCTCAGCACACCAATTTCGCATGCCTTGGTATCTTGAGGTTGTTTCGAACTCATTGGTGGTGTAGTGTTGGCAGAAGCATTCGGCTGATTATGCAACTCCTGTACTGGTACATTATTCTCCACGGGGGTTGAAACAGAACTAAAGGGTGTACTCTTTGCCTTACGGTAACCATGCAATACTGGTGGACTTTTCTCCTTACAACTCGAACCTGCATGCATATTGAACTTTTTGATCGATGTGGACAATGAAACAATTACCTTTTGTTTACCTTTTTCTTTATTGTGTGGCTTATGACTTGGAGGCTTTGAAGTGAAATTATCATCTTCGTCATCATCTTTGTCGCCAACATTTTGAAAGGTATTCTCGGGGATTGCATCACTTTTTGATGGAAGCTGATAAAATGCAATCTCCTTTAGTGAAGGTTGAATGTTTTTGTATTTTAACTGCGCACAAAAAAATTATAATTAACAAGTATATTGATAGACAACGATATCTGTACTAATTGAATAATGAAAATATGTTAAATTACCGAATTGCCGTTATCGCCGAATATTCCTTCCATTAGGAATTTCATAATGTATTCTTCTGTTTCTGGTCCTCCAATTGACCAGTCTGGAAATACGATTGGTCTTCTTTTCAGCAATATTCAGATCAACAACAGAACAACATTCATATATCCAAACTTGCATGGCAAGAGGCATACCATCAATTCTATAATACTTTTTCTTGGCATCTATTTTTTTTGTTATGCTTTTGACCAATTTGGAGAAAACATCTTTTCCCCAGAGGTATTCATTGTACCGGCTGCTCTCAACTAGATCAAATTGTATCCTTGGAATTGATGAGCTCTTCTTCTCACCGGAATAGATGAACGTACTGATAAAATACAGAATTGCGAATTTAATAGCATCGTCATCATTCCCATCACCCCATACCTTGTTTTTATACTTACTGATCAACTCTGCTTTTTTTATAATACTTTTACCCTCAAAGTACTGATTGATTAATCTGTTTGGCTCGCTTGTGTCAAACAAGAAATCGTCTTATCAGCAAAGCAGTTCTACCTAGTAATGATGGCAAATTCTTGAATACCAAAACGGAGTGTGCTATGATTTATACGAAAGAACAGTTCATCCGGGGAACTGTCCTCCTATTCACATACCATCAAACACCTAAAGATTTGTGGTTGCGCCCCACACACGTGCATTTTGGTATATGCTCCAAAACATGTATCTTTAAATCGATTGAATTGGGTCGGTGTAAGCTTCCCCTTCAAATCTGTAACTATGTTATGGTTCACATAAACCTGCATGCGCGGGGGTTCGATTGGGCGAGCCAACACATAAAATTTGATACCCTGTAATTAAGAAATACTAAAATATGAAACTGCATTTTTTTTTACATTAAAAACTTCATAGTAACCTGATTCTATGCATACATACAGGACAACACATTCAAATAGAAGATGCACCGACACAAAATAAATTTGATGCAAATAACAATCTGAAAAGTATCCACATATTCAGTAAACTACCATTTAACTACAATCATTTACAAAAAACAAAATGACAACATAACCCCAAATACACTAGAAGGTATTCAATGTGTAAGAGTATGCCACACTAAAGGTATGCCATAGTATAATACATTGGAAGGGATATCCTCCACATAACCTTTCTTGTTCGACTGTACATTAGAATGATATTGCTTACAAGTTACAACATACACGAAAAGTCATTGAATAACATGCTAGACAACAATCACATGTACAAGTACATTAATATTTCGCGAGTAACTGCATTAATGCGACCTAAAATAATAAACATATTAAGGCAACTACATACATCAACTTAACAAAATAAGGATCTCCTAAACCACATATAAATGACACAATCAAAAATAATCCAAGCTCTATTAAAATGTAACTACTATGTAAAACTATGCACCAGAAAAAATCTTATGTGCCAGAACATAATGCAAAATGGTTACACCAATAAACATTGCATGCAATTTGAATACATTACAAATTGAACACTAACTACAATCCTACATCCAGATTACTTGCAACTTCTAATGCTCATATCAAAAGAATATTACATGTTCAGTTAAAAGAAGCACTTCAACATTCATATTCATATAGAGCTATAATAACAACATCACCACTAAAGTACTACAAATGGGGTTTGAGGAGGTTAGTATGTAACATTACCACTAAGCTCAAAAAATTAATATGAGTGAAGAAACCAAGACAAAATACTACAAAGGCACCAACTCTAAAATTTCCAGTTCCCGATACTCCAGTTTCAAATTGTATATCCTCCACCTAACCTATTTACACTCAATTTTACAGTACACTGCAGGTATATATGTATACACTTATTCTACATCCCAAAAAAAATTAAAAAATATACATACCTCTAGTTCTTCTTCACTCCTTTCTTCTTGTTCTTCATTAACTACATGTTTTCCAATCATGCCCGAAACAACATCTTTGACTTTCCTCCTCTTGTCAATTTTTCTTTCAACCACTTTCATTGTTGACCCATCTTTCCTTTTAGAAGAGCCCGACCTTACTAATTCATCATTCAAATCCAATTTTATAGGGCTATTAAGAAATTTCGATTTCTTCTCTATCTCCATCGCAGCAATGGAGCTTGAAATTTGTGATTGCATTTGTGTTATACACAAATCAAATGAGGGTATCCCCACCATGCAATTATCAGGATAATATGTACCTCTTGTGATTCTCCTTGGAGTATTTGTTTCTGACATTGCAATGTTGAAAACAATCTTCAACTTCAACACTAGAAATAAACATAAACGTATACCTATATAAGACTTTCAAAGAAAAAAATAGAAAAAAATAAGAATTTGAAGAAACCTGTAGGATCTAAACAACAAATAAAACTCCAAAAATAAAGCAATGTGCTGATTGCAAGGATCCGAGCGAAGAGGAGACTGATTTTGTGGATACTTTGAAGAGGTGAAGTTGATTTAGCAGTAATGTTTGTGATTTGAGGATAAAGATTTGATTTGAGATAAGGAATGAAAGCTGCAAAAAGGGGAGTAGGAAAGAGGGAAGCGTGAAAAGAGGGAAAAAAATTTAGGCGTGTGAAATTGTATTTGCTATTTATTCATTAAATATAACCATAAAATATAAATAAAGTTAACTATAGCTATATTATTTTAATATGAGATATAGTTTGCTATTTTCTGTAGTTTTTCCTAAAAAATATTAGTATAGCACTCAAAATCTATAAATATGAAAGAATCAACTACCAATTGTTATATACTTCATCGAATACCTGAAATTGAAGATGACGAAAAAGAAGAAGATTTGGGGTATATTTTTGTCTACTTGAATTAACGATAAATTTTGCTACTGATTGTCTTTTGGAATTCTCAGTAAATAAAAATAACCACTTTTAGTCTTTCTTTAGTGCTTTGAATAATTAATCAGAGAAAATTAGTACAAATACATTTTTCCCACCCCCACACTTACATATTGCTCTTTTCAACTTCAGAAAATATTAGACATCAAATGTTAAAGTTTGGACAATTTCAAGTAAAACTCAAATTAATGATTCATACGAGATCCTTTTCTGTTAAACTTGCACGCTTTTTCTTTCCGTTTCAATTAAATTATTTGAAATTTTATTGAAATTTCCAATATAGTTGTCGAATAACAGTATAGAGTGGTGCTTAGTAAACAAAAAATTGCTGAAACAATAATATACATTTTTATAAATATTCATAGAAAGTAATAAGTAAATAAAATAAACTGGTAAATTTGCACCTTTTCTCTGTCGTTTGTGTTGATGGTGATACATATTCTTAATTTATAAATTATAAATTCATTTATATGAGTTGGTTATTGACAGAATCTAATGGATGAGATAAAGACAACTCATTATTGATTTAATTTGGTCATTTAATGGATTATTTAAATTATTTGTGCATACGGAAAGCCATGAAGACAAAAGGAAATGGATATATAGTTATTATGCTTAGGAGGAAAAGCCTTATCATGAGATTTAATATTCACTGTATAATTCGTCCAAAGACTTCTTTGTGATTCCTGTTACCATCAAAATAATATTCAATATAGATTTTAAAAATAAAAAAATAAATCAATATAGATCAAGCACAACAACTACACTTCTACACTTTAATACTGATAATAGTAATTTGATGGAAATATTAAACGTTAACATCAATTGGGATGTGAGAAGCTTATGGGAAAATATCTAATGACCAAGAATAATTAAGAAAAAGGCGATTAATTAAGTTGTCCATTGATGGAAAGTAATTTTGCTTTTAGATAAGATGTAATTAGATATTTACAGGACTTTCAATCCTATAAAAAAATTAAAATATTACCCCTCACAACAAATCTTATGTTATAACATTAAAAGTCACTAGGAAAAATAGAAATATTTAAATAACATAACTAAATTAATTATAAGCCAATAAAAAAAAATATACATAAATCATAAGCATGTTTTTTTTTTTTTTTATCATTTTAGGAGAATAAGAAGAAGATAAACGTTAATGACAACTAAATATACCTTTAATTTCGTAACTAAAAGTCATTAAAAATGCAAATTCAACTTCTTCATATAGGGAGGATATTCAATTATAAATATATAAAAAGTAATCATACTTCTTATCAAGTATTTTTTCTTTTTTCTTTTTCTACTATTTTTTTTTTTACTATATAAGAGGGAGTTGGTGCTTACCAAGCATCACTCCGTCGACATATGTGCTTAGCATAAGGGTAGTGTTGTCATTTTACTTCCAATTTTACACAAAAACCACAACTTCATCTTCATCCACTTTTTACACGCGTCCCTTCAGGCTTCCATCTTCCTCCACCTTGGTTGCTTCTTGTTCTGCTCGCTGAAGTTTACCGCTTTGCTTCTGCTTGATGTCGCTTTTTCAATTCAGGTGAGTATCTTCCGAATAGAAGAATCCAAATTCTGGAAAAAATCTAATCCAACATTTTTGTCTGTTAACTTTTAAAAAAATGAATGTTAAAATTTGGCTTCTTTATACCTTTACTCAGCCGCGATTTTTAATTGTCCTGTGTTTTTGGAGTTACGTATATAGGCAGTTGACGATTTTTCCTTCTCGGGAGAACCCGACTACTTCAAAAAATCTAACCCACCATTTTTGGGATTGATATAGTAAGAAATAGAATGGTCAAATTTCACTTCTTTATGCTTCTACTCAGTTGCAATTTACTGATTATTCTTGGTTTACTGGATTTTTTGTATTTTTGTTGTCTGTGGATTCGGTGTTCCTATTTCTCCCTAATCCTACACTCAGTAGTTATTTGAAAAAAAACAATCATATTTCTCCTTCACTGCTTCTTCTATGCTTAAAAAAACTTTGCTCTTGAAATATCATCCTCAGTCTTGTGCTGTAATGATTGCTTTTCCTTTTCAATTTAACTCTGTTTTGTAAGAATTGATTAAGTTGAAATATTTAATATTGTTATCTTAAATTAAAGGGAAAGGTATACTACCTTAGTTCTTGACTACAACTTACATTAAGGTGTCAAATAGACGGGTTGAGTTGAAATTATGTCAGCTGAATGAGCTAAATCAACAAATGAGCATGTTGTAACCCGAAAAGTTCATCTTAGCAGATTAGTACTAGCTAACATCAGATAGGCACAATGGCAACTCTATTTGGCAATGACCTCTTGAAGTTCAAGAATCTAAAGCGTCTACTTCCACGAAAGATTTTCTAAAGTATCTATCTCCTAAAGTTTGATCGTCCACCAACTGAACAGGTAAATTGTTGAAGATGCAACAAAAACTGGACCAAGGATAGTTTCATCATTTGGTTTCCTTTTGGGTTTTCGCGTGATTTAAACACAGTAACAACTCACGCGTGTTTTTTTCCCTCTTCCCACTGACAATTACCAAGGAGAAAAAATAGGCACTCCTTCTTCCATCTTTGCTTCCTTCTTTGGTTTGCTGTTTCTTTATCATTCTTAGTTCAAACTTTGCTATTTCTTTTTATACATCAAACATCTATTGTCCACATATAGCTGGTCATAAGAGTTGTTGTCCATGTATTGATTTCATTTGCTTCAATTTGACTTGCTAGAGTATATATATAGCATGTTGTTGCTTTACCGTTGCGTGGTTGGTCCTACAATGAGTAGCTTTAGATCTTCCTAAAGACTAGGCTGTTTTGGTCATTTCTATAAGCCTTCTGAGGCACTAGCTGTCCTGTATCTAACTCTTAACATGATTGTGCTTTGTTTTGTTTCTAGCTGTGTGTGTTTTGGTTTTTCTTGCTCCTCATACTTACCTTCGTATGTTCCTATGATCAATCAGCTTCTTCTACGTCTTACATGAGTTTTCAATCTGTTTTCTGTCTGAGGTAAGTCTTCAATCTGTTACTGTGATGGTGTTTAGATGTTAAAAGAAAATTAGAGTGATAGTTTTGCAGGTCTTCTGCTGACCACCTCAAGTTCAATTCACCCTGGACTTGAAAGCTAGATCTTAAGAAAAATGTATCAACTTTCACCTCCCAAAGTAAAACAGAAAGTTTATGATTTCCTTATATAAATAGTAAAGGGGCAATCCAGTGCACAAAACATATCCCATATTAGCACAATCCGACAGATGTGATGTATAAATGGTAATCGTTAAGTACTGTCTTTCTAATCATGTATGCTCACAGGTGGTTAGATATCACATAAAATTAGGTGTCAAAACAAAGCTTTACAATTGTTACTGCCATGGTGCTTAGAGATGAGAAAAAATAGCAAAATGCTAAAGCTCTTTTACTTTCTTCAAGCTCCGTACAGACTTGGGAAACCATGCTGATATCTTTGGTGCAAGGCCAAAGATAGTTTCAGTTTTCAAGTTGGAATGAATTACCAATATATAAAAAACCTGCTTGCGAAGTAGATGACAATTGTTGCGCTAGCTTGCCGTCAAAGTACTGAAAACTCCTTAAGGTATTGATATTTACTGATCAATTTTGATACTTTTTCGTTTATTAAAACAGATTGGTCTAATTTAATGATAGAATTACCATGGATCATGATTGACTCACTATTGATCCCTTTCAATATCATACGTACTAATGTTTTTCTAAATTCTCTAAGTACATGTAGTTGGAACGATCTTCACCTATAACGATTGGATAAGTGTTAAACTATTAATAACACCCTCAACATAGGAACAATTCGTATTCATTTTTACATTTTGATCCATTATATTTGGGGCAGAAGATAGAGTAGATATTGTACAAGTATAATAACAATCTGAATGAATTTTGTGAGTAATCTCTTTCTGTTCACCTTCCGAAACTGCTTACTGATCATTATCCGACTCAGATGGATTGAAAAATATAAGGGATTGTGAAACTTTGGTTATATTTAGCAAGGAAATCTTTCACTACTTCTCCAGACCTGGTGTTCAGCTTCGACGATCACCTAATCCCAAACTTCGTTTCTATCTTCCATTACTTCATTAAACTCCTTTCCCATCTCAAATGAGTGCTAAATCTGTTACCATTGTTCTGTTTTAATTTTCTCCTTCGTTTTGGACTGCTGCAATACCTTTTAATTTTTATTTTGTATCATGTTATGAAGATTCACATTTTTATTCATGTATGAACAGAGGCTTTTGACGGGCTGAATATATAAGTTCATTCTGCATACTTTCCTCAGAACTAGGTAATTTGTCTTTACATTAGTTGTTTAGTTTACTTTATTAGCTAATAACTTTTATATGCCTATACTTTAGAATAACCTAGCTGATGATTGATTCCTATACATATTGAGGTATACAAGTGCTAAGTTAGGTACATGTGCATCCCTTTAATTTTGACATTTTATATAAGATGGTTGAGGTTTCGTCGTTCAGATAAGCTTAAGTTTAATTACAATTTGGCCAAAAGGAGTGGACAGTTAATCTTCTCCCATAACTTTGATCTGAGTTTGAAGTACAAACAATCAAACAAATTCTCCGAAGTAGAACGTATTGCTTATTCCTTTGCCTGTTGTGTTGCCACAGGCAAGATGAAGAAAAGTTTCAAAAGAAAATAAAAATTCTGTTCTTTCAAAATTTTTGAAAAATGTTAGCTTGTTAATCCATATTGATCATTTACAATTTTGCGTTCACTATACGGACAAATTTACAGGTCAAACATCAGGCAATTCAAATGAGCCACACGCTCTCAACTTTACAGAGGTTTCGACTGATGATTAGTATAAACATAAATCTTCACTTGCATCATTCCTTCTTGCTTTATGTTTCCAATCTGTTAAGATTAAATGGCGTGTGCAGGTAATGCCAAAAACAAGAGAAGTATGACTCAGCGGAATTTTGTTGTGCTGGTGGTACATCTCAACACTTTCAAACATATGTCCAAAAGAAACCATGGAAAGAATCTTTTTATTATTCTCTATTTTACTATTATGCATAACATATTGTATCAACTTTTAAAAATTTACAAATAGCACTTCGTTCATGTTGGGCCCGGGCGTTCCTTACTAGTTTTTTTTTTTATAATAGAAGAGTGAGTTTAACTTTGGGTATCAACATGTGTGCTTTGTCATTTCATGATTAGTTGTTATTTATTTATTTTGTTTTATTCCATATGCATAATATTAAGAGATCCACAAAATTATCTGCACAATTTGTTTATTCCATATGCATATTATTAAGAGATCCACAAAATTATCTATGCACAATTATCAATGAATATATTCCTTCGTATTATTTGTTCTTATTTTAATTTACACACTTTTTTAAAAATCATAAAAAAAAGGAGTATTTTTACTAATTTTACCTTTTAATTTTTTTAATTACTTTTTCATTTACTTTTTACTTATCATAATTGAACTTGACATATCTATTAAGAAAACAATGATTGCCATGACTATTGAAGAGTATTTTTACTAACTTACCTTTTAATTATTTTTAATACTTTTTGTTTACTATTTACTTATCACATTTAAACTTAACATATCCATTAAGAAAATAATGATTGACATGACTATTTTACCACATTAACCCTAATAATTGATGTTAGTATTATTGGATATTTTGTAATACATAGAAGTCTTAAATTAAATAGACACATATATCTGTTTATGAAAGAACATGATTCTTATGAAAAGTCAGAATATGAAAGAACATGACTCTTATGAAAAGTCATATGTTCATGAAAAAACATGACTATTATGAAAAGTCATCTCTTAAGTTCTATAAATATAAAGACCCTCTATAAGTAGTTTAAGAAAAATCTACATGTATAAATAAATGGTTTTTGTTGTATCCTAGAGGAATTTGTTTGTATTTTTCCATTACGTATACGGGCAATATCTTTAAAGAAAATGGTTTTACACGTCTCAAAGCCATTTTCTTTGTCAATTATATTTCCTATTATTTTTTCTAACAAGTATTAAGTCTTGAAAAATAATTTAGGGAAAAAATAATTAATGTTAAGGATAAAACGCTAGTGAAATTTGAAGCCTTCATTTTACGGAAGATCAATCACTCATCAACCCATTGATCTGAACTCAAAATCATAGAACTATAACAAATCATAATCGAATCAAATGAATTCAATTTAATAAATTATTTAAATTAATTGAATTATAATTACCTTTATTTACATAAGGCCTCGTGCTTGCACGGGCTTGCCATCCTCTAGTGTTTAAAATAAAGAAATGAAGCTAAAAATAATATTAATCAAAATCAAAACAACACATCAATAAATTTATAATTTTTTAGGAGAAAATAAAACATAAATAAATGAATTATCGAAAACATCAAAAATAAAATTAGCAGAACTACATTCAAAATAAAATTTTGTAGATAAAAAAGAAAACTATATATATGAAGTAAAGAATATTTTAAAAGAACTAACCTCACATCGAATTAAAGGAATGATAAAGTCATCATATGAAACCTTAAAAAAACATCCAAAGTTAGAGATTGTTGCTACCTAGCTAAGATATATATATATATATATATATATATATATATACTAGAATGGAAAGCCCGTGCATTTGCACGGGCCCAACATGACAATTTGGGCTCATCAGCTTTATAAGAGTAAATTTTAGGTTTAACTAACATAAAAGTCATATTTGTATGCTATAACTATAGTTTATATAATTGTGCTCCATATCAAACTTTATGTTTGCTATGGAGCATCAGATTTGTATAAATTGCTGGCAGCCTCTCGTTTGTATAAATCGTTGGCGGCCTCTCAATTCAATTTTATTTGTTTGTATATCTGCGTAAAATTTGAATTTGTGTACACTCGAATCGAAATAAAACATTTGTATATCAAAATCTCTCTCTCGCTTTATACAACACAAATTATACATTGTAATTTGTATAATTTGTGTTTGTATAAAGCGAGAAGGAGAGAAAGGCAAAAGAGAACTAGGCAGGGGAAGATCTGTATTTGTGTAATTATAAGTGTATAAGACGAAAATGTATGTATTTATATTTGTATATACATTTTTCTCTCGCTTTATACAAACAGAAACGCATTTTATACATTTGTGTTTGTATAAAGTGAGAGAGGCGAGGGAGAGACTGGCGAGCGAGAAATGGACAGGAGCGAGCGAGAAATCTGAGGAGAGAGGTGAATGACAATTGTTTGCTATTGATTACAATTAAATCAAATAGTGGTTATAACATTTAATTTGAATTAATAATTTATTATTTTATACAATTTTCTCAATTTTTATTGCATAAAGGATCCTAATGTCGTCATTTCAATTCACAAGTTTCATAGGATAGTGGGAACAATGCTGAAGAAAATTCGCACTCTTTTACAAAGTCAGATTTCTTGAATAAGGATTTTGAAATTCTTAGTCAATAATTAAGTCAACAGTACCAAGAAGCTGTTGTAACATATTTATATTGTTGGATAATATGATTCAACAAATCCTTACCGACTAACAAAGTTACGTATACAAAATTTTAGTGAAAGAAATCAAGTATAATCAATTTAAGTTGACACCATTTTTTGGATTAATTAGAAACACCAAATATTTTAGCAAATGTTTTAGTTCCAAACAAACTGACTATGTGCTAGTAAATAGAAAAGTAATGCTATCAAATATGCAAGAGACTATGAAAGTCATGACAAAAATTCTAGCAAATAGAATTTGGTCTACTTAACAGTGGATATACATCAATCCATTAATTTTGTTAACCTACACTATAGAGAATCTTGAAGTGCAAGTAGTGAGTATACCAACTTCTGTTGCCTTTTTTTTGGTGTGTCTAACATAGCCATGTCTTAGTTGCCTCATTCCAATAAAAAAAAAAAGAAGAAAGAATCGAAGTCAGCATGCTAAAAGACATCGCTTAGACAATATACTATGTAGAATTCAAACAAAAATTATATTTTAGACAATACTAATATATGTTGAATTCAATTGAAAGAAGAACACAAAGTTATATTTTCATCAAGGCTATCCAAGCACTGAAATGCATGACATTTTTTAAAGTAGTATTTGGTGTAGTTAATTTTTGTTTCCTGCAGCATAGAATTTCATTTGTAATACTTCTTCCACTGATGATGTTATTCTTGTGATTTTCAGCACCAAATCATAACGGAGAAATCAAGGGAGAGACAAATGTTTTTTTCAAAAGTTTGTTGTTAACCAATTTAGAGATGCTTTTGCATACCATTTTTCAAACTATAAGCCTAGAGTTAGACATATACACAAATTACTCTAGCGGCTGCTTCTTTAGATCAAAACTTGTTACATGTTTTTTTATCTCATATCAAACAGAGAATTTAAGGAATGACGTCTAATGATCTACTCTTCAGTTTTCTCACCTTGTTTTCATCAGCCTTGTTGAAACGCAGCCCAACAATTTTTCGTTTGTAGTTAAATATTTAAATTTAGAACAAACTACTTTGTTACGGACCTTCAAATCAAAGCTAAAATAACTCATTTTTTGGCCAACTCAAATTAAATGTAGAGCATAATTAATAAGACGAAAAGGTAACCAAAATAATTGACAGCTGAGCAAAATTTTATTACTAACCTTGCAAAATTTTGTTCATATAGCCTTCCTCTATTCTCATTGATTTCTTCTTAATAAGATTGACGGCTAAAAAATGAGAAAATGGCCAAAAGCCTCCCTAATTTATATCCGGATTTTTAACTATACACTTTAACTTTACGAGAGTCCTATCACCCTCCTGAATTGTTCAAAACTAAAATTAATACCTCCTTGAATGCTTAGCTGGCAAAGAGAGTGTATTTCACTCTCTTGAGAGAGTGAACACAAAAAACAATTATTAAAACTTTATTTTTAATATTTTTTAAAAAAATATATGTATTTTTTTTTCTTATTTATTGTCTTTCTTCTCCATAGCAACCAAATTCCTTCACTGGATTCACCATTGTTGATTTTACACAAACTTTAAACTTTCATGTAAAATACTTTTAAGAACCAATCAATTCAATTGAAGATAAAATGACATGTATTTATATCATCCAAAAAAGAGATCTGGATCAGATTTGAAAATAAAAAAAATCAAATTGGGTATACATTAAATTCAAGTGAACTCCCAAATGAGAATGCTTTTTTTTTTTTTTTTTTCTCTTTGCTGCTCGACCAAAAGTCACCATTGTCGCTTCCTCCGGCAAAACCCAAACCACCAACAAAAACCCTTTCTCCCCTTCCCCTCTCCTCTTATCTCTCTCGTTCCAAGACAACCACCATGAAAATCTACCTTTGTTCTCACATAGAGGTCGACTACAACAACAACACCAAATCTTGCGGCTGCACTACTTCGACCAGTGAGCTCCGGCAAAGCAAGTAAAACCTCGACGAAGCAGCGTATGCATGGATCCTTTTAGTTTGTTTTTCAAGGTTCTCCGACTAGTAAAACTCGAATATTGCTTGGCAAGCTCTTGCTATCAATATTTATCTTTGTTCCTCACAATTCAATAGGAATTTGAAAGAATTGGGGAATAATTTACTTTAGGAATTTGAAGAAATTGAGAGAGTATAGGAGAAAGTGGAAAAGAATTATAAAAAAAAATGAAAAAAATAATCAATTTCCACTTGTCAAACGTGTGAAGTTCACATGCCAAGATAGATATGGTTGTGGCTTTTTAAGGGTGTAATTATTACAGTTTTAAACAGTTCAGG
Source organism: Solanum verrucosum (assembly GCF_900185275.1). Classification (NCBI taxonomy): domain Eukaryota; kingdom Viridiplantae; phylum Streptophyta; class Magnoliopsida; order Solanales; family Solanaceae; genus Solanum; species Solanum verrucosum. The sequence continues at coordinate 1,225,322 of NW_026020426.1, forward strand.
TGGGTAATAGGACTCTCGTAAAGTTAAGTGTGTAGTTGAAAAATTCGAATATAGATTAAAAAGGCTTTTGACCATTTTCTCGCTAAAAAATTAACGCATTAGTGGCTGCATAAATTTTCTTTAGAGAACCGTTCTAGATGTTGATTTATTTCTTCGTAATACGATTGACTGGTAAGAAATATACACACAAAATAGTCATATAGCACATGCATGTGTATTATCAATTAACAAGAGAGTCAAATGCTCTGAAAATATTATAATAGCCTTGAATTTTTATCTGCAGGGTCAGAGGTAATGCAGAGTAAACAACAAGATTACCGATACAATATCCAAAGCAAGTAGAAAATCTTACTTGTTACCCTAGATGGTCCGGATATTCATATGCTCAACACCATTATATTGCTACGTCTTCGAACCTATATATTTTGTTATCATGTATGATTTGTTTCCCACACGACAACACTTCCAAGAAGATAAGAATGGACCTTTCATTGTTGGTTGATCGAATTTTAATTATACAATACCTATGGGATGAATTTAGGCATATCATCAAACACATATATATACTGCAGGGAAGTTATTCCTTGTCATTACAAAGTGGAGTACTATTTTTGCTTCTCATGGTAAATCCAGTGTGCTTCCTAGAATAGTTTGTATAACCACATGCATGCATGTAAATAATTTGCTAAGAAAACTTGAAGAGAAAGAGGAAAGAACATCTATGTATGTATTACTCCGTCCCAATTTATATGATCAAGTTCGGATTTGAAGAGTTGTGCACGATAGGAACTTACTTAACTCTTGCCCATCTATTTCAAATGCAAGTGTGGAAGAACTAATTCCACAGAATGAAAATCAAAAATGAAAAAAAAACCCAAGAAATCTCAAGAATTTAATTCTAAAAGTTACATACTAATAGATATGTAGTCTAAATATGAATATGAAGACGTGTCGTTTGATAAAGTAAAGATGAAGTACACGTGTTAATCCTCAATGAGATACACTCCACTTCTAAATAATAGAAAATCAATAAAGCACGTAGTACAATAGTTGGTGCATGTGTTTGTCCTTCTAAAGTCTCACTTCTAATAAGGAGTAATATAGTTATGCTAACAAAAAATATAGCAAAATAAAACTCAAATATCATGGGTTAAAGAGAGAATCATTTCTGCTAATTACTAATAATAGAGCTAAAAAATAAAATTATGTACCACTAACGGGTGTCGAAAAGTAGCAGCAAAAATTAATGATTTTTTAAAGAAAAAAATAATGAAACCAATGAATCATGAAATGCTCTAAAATTGTGCATATTATAAAGTAATAGAAAGAATAACAAAAAGTCATACACGATAAATATATAGGTATATATATCGACAAGGATAGTTTAGTCTTTTGTATCATATTGTGTAATTGTTAATGTATTTATTCAAGATAATTATTCTTTCATGGTATCAGATACCTAGGCTTTCTCCAACTCTTTTTCTCCTACGTATCATCAAGGTTTCATCTACCTCGCTAGGTACTCAAACCTCTTCTGCCACTTCCATGGCTACTATTCCCGTTGCACCTCCTATTCCGAATTCCATTGTCTCTGTTTCCAACATCAAAAATCTGATTCCTACCACTCTTGATTATACAAACTACATGCTTTGGAGAGAGTTATTTCTTCCCGTGTTTAAAGGACATGGTGTCTATGGCTTCATCGATGGAAGTCATCCATGTCCAGAACCTACTCTTACCATGGAGAACGGAACTTCGACTATTAATCCTGTTTTTCAACAATGGGTCTAACTTGACTCCATTGTTTTGTCATGGATACAAGCTACAATCTCTCAAGAGATACTTCAGGCTATTATTCGTCCTAACAACAGTCTTACTGCTCGCGAGGCGTGGCTACAGATTGAACGTCTTTCCCATGATCATGCTAGTTCCCGAACTCTCTAACTTAAGGTTCAATTTCATAATCTAAAGAAAGGTTCTCTTTCTATCTCTGATTATGTGCACCGCCTCAAATCTATTGTCGATGCCTTGATATAAATTGGTAATCCTATCTCTGATTCAGATCTTGTTCTCCAAGTTCTTTCTGGCCTACCTTCCGAATATCTCTCTGTTAGCACTTCAATCTACACCAGAATTCCACTTCCTTCTTTTCTTGAGACCAGATCTCTTTTATTTCTTCATGAGACTCAATTAAATGGTCTTTCCTTTGCCGCATCAGATTCTTCTACTGCTTTACTAGCTAAACATAATTCATCTTCTCAAGGACGTGGACGTGGAAGAAATTCTAATGGTGGTTGTCATGCCAATGGTGGTCGTGGTAGAGGCCGCAACAACAACAACGACTACCATAGAAACTATTCCACTGCTCCTCTCCAATTTGCTCCACGTCCAAATGCTTCTTCCATTCTAGGTCCAGCTCCACACAGTAGTCCTTCTTCGTTCTATCCTAGTTATCCAGCAGCGCCTTCTCCTTTTCAATGTCAATTATGTTTTCAACCTACTCATACTGCAAGAGATTGTCCATCTCTTTGTTCTAAAGCACTATTTTCTGATCTTCAATCTTTCTCGTTTGCGCATTCTTATGATCCGGCAGGTCATACTCCTTGGTATGTTGACACGGGAGCCTCTTCACACATGACACCTAATCCTTCGCATCTCTCTTCTGTTCAACCCTATAATGGTAATGATCGTGTTATGGTAGGTAATGGTAATCAACTCCCCATCTCTTATACCGGTAATTATACATTCTCTACTCATTCTTCCATTTTCTCTCTAAAAAATGTTTTAGTTGTTCCAACTCTTTCTTGCAATTTATTAAGTTTTCATAAATTTACTTCTGATAATAAATGTTCAATTGACTTTAATGCTTTTGTTTTTTCAATTAAGGACTTCCAGACGAAGAGAATTCTTCTCAGGTGCAATAGTTCGAGTCCCCTTTACTCTTTCTCTCCATCAACTCCTACGATTGCTGCTCATCATGCTTTTGTTGCTTCCCATGCTTCTCCAACTATTTGGCATCGTCGTCTGGGCCACCCTAGTATAGGTGTTCTTTCTAGTCTAGTTAGAAACAATAATTTGCAATGTTCTTTTTCGAAGCGTTTAGATTTTCTGTGTAATGCCTGTCAACTTGGCAAGCACACAAACTATCATTTGAGGAATCTATATCTTCTTCTACTTCTTCATTTGAATTGATTCACAGTGATATTTGGACCTCCCCAATTCCCTCTTTTACTGGTTTTCGTTACTATATTTTATTTCATGACGATTATACTAAATTTACATGGGTATTTCCAATTCGACGCAAATCAGAAGCATTTCTTATGTTCAAAAACTTTTACTCTTATGTTTTAACTCAATTTTCGGTCAAAATTAAATCACTACAATGTGATGGAGCTACCGAATATGTCAAACTTGCTTCTTTTCGAGAGTTTTTAAATTCAAATGGTGTTTGTCTTCACATTTCATGTCCACATACTCACCAGAAAAATGGTAAAGCCGAACGAATGCATCACACTATACTAAATATTCTTCGGTCTTTAATTTTTCAATCTTTTCTTCCATCTCAATTTTGGGTTGAAGCCCTTAATACTGTTGTCCATCTCTTAAATATTCTACCTTCTTCCAAGCTCAAGTTTAAAACTCCCTATGAACTTCTTTTAGGTAAACAACCGCCGTATCATCATTTACGTGTATTTGGTTGTTCTTGTTTTCCTAATCTTCATGATTATGTACCACATAAGTTGAGTCCTCGATCTAAACATTGTATTTTTCTTGGTTATCCTTCAAATTATAAAGGTTTTAGGTGCTTTGATACTTTAGAAAATAAAGTTTATTTCCCGTCATGTTATTTTTAAAGAGGACTCTTTTCCATAGCCTTTCTTAATTTCTCAATGTATATCTCCAAACACTTCCTTATCTTCCTTTAGAAGTCCATCATCACTATTATTTCCTTCTCTCACGTCTCCAAATATTTCTCCTACTTTATCTCCAAATAGAGTTTTCAATTTGCATACTTCTCCTAATCTGGAACACTTTAGTCCCCTGCTGTAACACCCCAGAGAATTTTCGAACTAAGACTCGAGCCATCCTTCATGTGGAGTGGGATTTTACCGAGGAATAAAAATTTATTGAGTGTTAAGTTAAGGTCCCTAGGTGTAGCACATTGAGTTCCAAGAAGAGTTGAATTGGAAATAATCATTTTGGAAAGAATCTGGACAATTTGGCTATGGAAAAAAAGTGAGTTTTTGGTCAACTTTGAGCAGTCGTATCTCCTAGATCAAAATGATTTAGGCGAATTTCCAGTTATGTCTGGAAATCCCTTGGAATGATCTTTCCAACGCCGCCGAGTTTGCTTGATTCCGAGTTTGTATGAGTGACTTATGCCCTTTGGAAGTTGGGTTGTTCGCACAGTCGCACAGTCGCACAGTCGCACAGTGCAGTTTGTTTAGTCCGAAAATTTTAAGGGTATTTTGGTCTTTTCCCTAATCTTTTCTTTGGGTTATATTGAGGTGTTAGACTGATGTTTGGATCATTTTTGTCCCATTTTAAAGAGTGAGAGTAAGAGTGAGAGTTAGGGCTTGGAAGATAAGAGAGAAAGAAGAGGAAAAGAAGAGGAGAAAGAGAAGAAGAAGCTAAGGATCGTCGTGGATTTTCGTCGGGGGTGATCCCTAATCAGGTATGTGAGCTTTTAGTGTTGGGTGATCCTTTCCCCCACACACCTAACCCCTTTTATTCATTAAGAAAGGATTGGTTTTGTTGTTAAAGTTGTGAGTTGTTGTGGTTGAAGTTGTTAAAGTTGTTAGTTGTTGTTGTTGAAATTATAGCTGGTATTGTTGTTGAGATTCTTGATGATTTGGGACTTGTTTCCGGTTGGGGTTTTGAGTTGAATTCTATTGAATGTTGAGGGATTTTATGTTTCTAAGTGATTGGGGCTAGAACCTTTGAAGTTAGAGAGTTTAGAGTTGGAAAAATGAAGGAGAAAAGTCGGGCTTCTTACATGAAACAAGTCCGTGTCGCGGACTTGTTCCCTCTGTGAACAAAATCTGCTCCGCGTCGCGGACAGGACGCGGACTCCACTGTTTTCAGAATTTATTCTCAAAAATTTTCTTAAGTTTGGTTGTTCCAAATCATTCCTAAATCATTCCTAAACATCATGAGGTCCTTCCAAACACCAATCAAGTCCTTGAACCCATAATCCAAGTCAAGTGAAGTTAGTTTCAAAGTCAAGTGAAGTTAGTTTCCAAGTCAAGTGAAGTTAGTTTCAAAGTCAAGTGAAGTTAGTTTCCAAGTCAAGTGAAGTCAAGCTTAGAAGTAAGTAAGTCAAAACAAGTCTTTAAGGTTTTCCAAGAGTCTTCATTGATCGTTTTAACTTCATTCTAAGGCTCAAGTTCCTAGTTAAGTAAAGAGTTTCAAGTTTCAAGTTTAGTAAAGAGTAAAGAGCATATAGTTTCAAGTCGAGTAAAGAGTATCGAGTTTCAAGTTAAGTCAAGAGTCAAGAGTTGAGTTCATTTCTCAAAGTTATTAGGGAACTATGTATTCCCAAAGAAGTTTTAAAGAAATGTTTTTACATTTAAACAAGGTTGGAAACTGAGATTTCCAAAAGAGCCTTCGGGCTAGTTTTTGAGTAATTATCTCATATCAGCAGGAATAAATATGTTTTAAAAACATAAGAGCCAGTACATTTTTGGGAGTAGTATTGAGCACCGAATTGGGGGAGCGTTCAAAGAACCCACAGCCCCCATAGAACCATGTTAGCCACCATGGGTAGAGAAGGATCATACTTTTTAGATGAATCCTTTTCAGATTAGACTAGTGGATCCATTAGGCAGTTCAGGTCTTATACCTTTGGCCGGGTATAAGATGCTCTGGCAGCGTGAGGTCGATCGCTGTATCATCACTATAGCTCTTATGTGATGGTTGTCGGTTAGAGAAACTCCCACAGCAGTTATTGTATTTTCATACACAGAAATTATTGTATTTTATATACATCAGTTCAATTGTATTTCTATATACATCTCAGGCTTATTGTATCCTTGTATACACTCAGAGTTTATAGCATGTTTTAAACAGTCTTTCTTTATATCGCACTTGTTTTAAATTGCCTTATATTGAAAGAAGTCAGTCAGGTTGAGTTCAGTTATTCAAGAGTCGAGTATCCTTGAGTTAAGTATCTTTGAGTTAAGTATATATCTTGAGTTAAGTACATATCCTTGAGTTGAGTATCTATCTTGAGTTGAGTATCTATCTTTGAGTTGAGTATATATCTTTGAGTTGAGTATCTGTCTCTGAGTCCAGTATCTATCTTCTGAGTTGAGTAAGTTTGAGTAGTTTTGAGTATTCCTTGAGTTGAGAAAGTTTGAAAAGAGGTAAGTTATTCAATTTATTCCAGTTTTTCTTCTAGCCTATGTTGTTTAGCTTTCCAGCTTACATACTCGTACATTCCACGTACTGAGCCATTTGGCCTGCATCTTTTTATGATGCAGACACAGGTATTCAGGATCATCAACAGGAGATTCGTTGATACATCCGGGAGTTCCAGTTAGCTATGACAAGCCTCTTTGCTTCCGGAGGATTTCATTTACCTTTCAGTTGTATCAGTTGTTAGGAGGTCGTGGGTCTTGTCCCGGCTTCCATCTTTATCAGTTAGAGGCTTCATAGATAGACAATAGAGTTTCAGAAGTCTCTTCATTTATTTTGTTAAATGTTTTGAAGACTAAAGTTGCCTTTTATGGCGAGTTGTATATATATTCTATTATACAGAGTTTTCTTTTGAGTTAAAGATTTATAAAGTTGAGTTTATAAACTCTTATTCAGTTTTAAGCTCTTGTATGCTTAAGTTAGTATTCCTCTTGGAGTCAGCCAGGATGAGGGTTCGCTTGGGGACCAGCAATGGTCTTCGAGTGCCGGCCACGTCCAGGGTGTAGGCTCGGGGCGTGACACCTGCCAACACATTCCTCGTCTTTCTCACCTACTCCAATACGTCCATCTAGTACTTATCCTAATGTAACATCCTCACCGCTGCCAACTTTTAGTCCTTCTCAATCTTCTCTATCTCCAATAACTACTCCTAATTTACAAGGACTCTATCCACGGACAGATCCCTCTGTATCTCAAATGCAAAACGTTTCATCTCTTGATTCTAAAGTACATCCGATGATCACCCGAGCACAATCTGGAAAGCTCAAACCCAAAATTCTTCCTTCTTTATTTTCCCACATATCTCATATTCATCTTAACCTTCTCTTCCTCCTGAACCCAATTCATTTTCTGAGGCCAATAAAAATCCAAACTGGAAAAAGGCAATGGTAGATGAATACAACTCCCCCATCGCCAACAACACCTGGGACTTAGTGTTGCCCTCTACTAATGCAAATGCCATTGGTTGCTGATGGGTTTATAAAGTGAAACAAAAATCTGATGGCTCACTTGACCACTATAAAGCTCGTCTGGTTGCTCAAGGTTATAATAAAAAACATGGATTAGACTACGATCAAACGTTTAGTCCTGTGGTGAAACCAGTCACCATTCGAACTGTTTTTGCTTTAGCGGCGTCCAAAGGTTGGGAAATTCATCAATTAGACGTTAAGAATGCCTTTTTACATGGCACTCTTAATGAACTGGTATATATGAAACAACTTACTGGTTTTGTTCATCCGCAATTTCCACTTCATGTTTGTCGATTGAACAAAGCCCTTTATGGCTTAAAACAAGCTCCACAAACATGGTTTCATTGGTTCACCTCCTTTCTTGTCAAACATGGTTTTAAAAATAGTTTTCTGATAATTCTCTCTTTATTTACAAATCTGCTTCGGACATAATCATTCTTCTTCTATATGTGGATGATATTCTTATCACTTTGTCTTTGAGTTCTTTACCGAAGTCTATAATCAAGACTCTTATGTCTGAATTCTCCATGAGAGATCTCGGTCTGGTCCATTTTTTTCTTGGAATCTCTGTCTCCACATGTAAGGGTGGTTATTTTCTTAATCAATCCAAATACATTCATGATCTTCTTAATCGGGCAGGTCTTTTCTCATCTAAACCAATTAATACTCCTCTTTCTCCGAAATCTCTTATTGCTTTTGATAAATCTCCTCCATTTTTTGATCCGTCTTTATATCGTAGTCTTGTTGGTGGACTTCAATACTTAACTTTTACTCGACCCGACATTGCCTTCTCTATTAGTCAGGTTGCTCAGTTCATGCATTCTCCCTTGGACATTCATTTTACTGCAGTGAAACGTATTCTATACTACCTGCGTGGTTCCATAAATCATGGTCTATTCATTCCAGGCGGCTCAATTGGTTCATTAACATGTTATACTGATGCAGATTGGGCAGGTTATCCTACCACCCGTAGGTCTACCTCAGCGTATTGCATCTTTATTGGTAATAATCTTATTTCTTGGTCTTCTAAGAAGCAAAGTGTTGTATCGCGCTCGAGTGCTGAGGCAGAATATCGTTTTGTTGCCCATGGTACTGCTGAGATATCTTGGTTGCTCTCTCTTCTTGGTGATCTACATATTCAACAATCCTCTCCTTCAACAATCTACTGTGATAACATCATTAGTATATACTTATCTCACAATCCTGTTCATCATGCTCGCACTAAGCACATTGAGATTGACATTCACTTTGTTCAAGAGAAGGTTGCTTCTGGTGTTCTATAGGTTCGCTATGTGCCAAGTGTGGATCAACTTGCAGATTTACTGATGAAGTCTCTTCCCTATGCTTAATTTTCATTTTTGCGTGACAAGCTCAACATTTGTCGAAACCCAGCATCGTTTGAGGTGGAATGATAAATATTTATGTATAGCTACAAGGATAGTTTAGTCTTCTGTATCATATTTACATATTATAAATACCTCGTGTAATTGGTTAATGTATTTATTCAAGATAGTTATTCTTTCAATACATAAATGCATATTAACATAGCTAATCTAATAAAGAAGATAATTATAATGGGAGATGGAAAATTGATTAATAGAGTTTTAAGGTTTCATTGAATTTGTGCAATGAAAGTCTTGTAGAATAGAGTTGTAATAATTTTTTTTTATCTCTCTCTCTATATATAGCCTTCTGTTCATAAACATATAATGGGGGAGTAAAAATCATAATAACATAATTAGTGAGAGTAATTATATTTACATAATGGAGAGTTAGTTGAAATAGATGATTCATGTACTAATATGATGATTTATCATTTAAAATTTAATTTATTAAATAGTTTATAACATTTTAATTTAATTTAGGGGTAAAATCGTAATCTAACTTTTGCCTAAATTTATCTAAATATGCATAAATTTATATATGGTTTCTTGACTTGGTTCCGAGATGGTGGTACTGTCAGACTCAATACAACAAGTTAGTGGCGATGTCTTAGTGACTCCGTCTAGCCAGCCGTGGTCTCAGCCCAATAAGGAGTAAAAAAAAGAGTGCCTTATACCCGGTTAGAACTGATAGACACATGGCTCACTAACAATACGTATTTGAATCTCGACAGACCCTTTGCTTGGGTAAAAGGATCAGATCCTTCCATACAGTCATCAAACTATATAAAAAATTGTATGTATTTCGATTCAGATTTTTTCTTTGAAATTCGAATGTTGACAAGCTACATACAAATTTTTATGTAGTTTGATGACTGTATGGAAGGATCTGATCCTTTTACCCAAGCAAAGGGTTTGTCGAGATTCAAATATGTATTGTTAGTGAGCCCATGTGTCTAGCAGTTCTAACCGGGTATAAGGCACCCTTTTTTTTACTCCTTATCGGGCTGAGACCACGGCTGGCTAGACAGAGTCACTAGGACAATGCCACTAACTTGTTGTATTGAGTCTGACAGTACCACCATCTCGGAACCAAGTCAAGAAACCATATATAAATTTATGCATATTTAGATAAAGTCTAGATCTTTCATGGTAGATATAAAAGTGAAGTTAGTTATCCGACATAGATATAATTCTTTAGCCGCACATAGTCACAGCTTAGATATGAGAAGTAAATAAAGTAAAAGAAAGGAAGAATTAAAGTACCTTGAAGAACACACTTTATTTCACAACTCCGGTAGTATCCAACAAGCTTACAATACAAGAGAGAGTGTTCTTTTCAAGAGAGAAGAAGAGAGAGAGAGAGATTTCAAGCCCGTCTCTCAACTAAGGAAAACAAGCTTATTTATAGAAAAAGAAAAGCATCTAGGTACAGGGATACTGGATCCCTATTTGGGTCCTATGAACAGTATATCTATTGTTTCTCAACAGTATTTCTACTGTTGATAGTGCCTTTTCATTGTTCGAGATAAGTTTTACAACACGTCTTTTCTTTTTAAGTTGATTAGGAAATCTTCTAGTGCATCTCCTCCACATGGTTGGGTATCTTCTTGAGCATCCTCACTCATTTCACTTTTGATAGAAGTGTCATCTGACTTTGCATAGTGAGTGTTATTGAGAAGAATATTTCTCCTAACCTCTTATAGGTATTCTTTTATCATATCTTCTGTGTTTCCATCTTGAATGGAAATTCTTCTAGCAATATGCTTAACAGAGTTGTCTGCGACAAGCACTTTGTGAGAATTAGTACCATAATCTTGGATTTTTTGAGTGATAAGGTCTAGCAATTCTTGACCATATAATACCTTCGTCTTGGGATCTTTTTTCATCAATTTGTCCCAAAAATGATTATAATAGATGCGGTATAAACACGAAATTTGTTCTTCGGTATAACCGACTTCTGGGGTCCATTTATGGATCCAAGGGATAGAGAATTCTATGAAAAAATAGATATGTTCAATTTGTTCCATATAACAAATATGATCAGCGTGATATAATTTATTTAAATCCGGTGAAATCTTTAACCCATTCTTTATATAATTTTAAGAAAGGATCCGGTAGAATCTTTATAGTCGGGCCGTGGTATGACCACCAGTTCAAGAACCAATTAGGGATTGGTTTATCAAATATCTTTGAACAAACCTTCACAAACCAAGTATGTTTATACCTCTCATTATTATAGTAGAGGACTTTACTGAAAGCGTTAATATAATCCCAATAAGTATAATTAGTGGGTACCTTGTTTAGACTGATCTTTCTTTCTTTCATTGAGGAAATACCCCAATCTTCTATCAAAATAATCTACTTTATGATCATTTTAGAGAAGTTATAAACATTCTCGCTAGTATTGTATCCTGAAAAGTGCTGAAAATCAACACTACCAGTGCTTATCAAAATGGTCTCATAATATGAGCGGGTTTTATATGATTCACCCGGGAAATATAATCTGTTAATCAGATAATGCTGGAATATCTTCCAGGGTTCGTCTTTCCTCTGAATTTCAGAGTTTTCCAAAAGAAATATTATTTCTTTTTTAACTACCTTTTCATACGATTTAATATCATCAACATCGTCTTTGGCAATAGAGGCAAAGCTATCACTTTTTTCTTTTTGTGACAAATATGCCTGTAGCTCTGCATATAATGGGCTACCTTCTGGAATATCTTCCAAATGTACTGACGATGATGTCGCCTTTTGCGCTCCTTTTGAGTGCAAGTTTAACAAACTCATGCCTCCGCATTGTATATCGGGGAGTTTGACGAGGATCCTTATGAAGACCCTGAAGAGGAACCTGGGAAGATCTGCCCCTTCCTCGAGAGTTATTCCCTCTGCCGCGACCCTTGGTTACCCAAGGAGGGTCCATCCTACAAACAAAGCATTTTGTTTTAATCATCTATAAGATCATAGAAATCAAAATAATCCTGATAATAATAATTTTGATCATCAAAATCGATGACTTCTTCACAATTATAAATGGTGAAAATATCCATCACCATACTATCAATGATTTTCCATAGGATAATTGTAACACCCCGTATTCAAAATAGACAAAAATGCAGATTTTGAGAAGTTGCAGGTGCAACTTACGGTCACCATCCACGGACCGTAGGTCAGACCACGGCCCGTGCTGGTGGTCCGTGGTTCACCACTGCAACCCCTCCCAGCCAGCTCAGAAAATTTGGCTAAGTGTTGACCCACGGCCGGACTTACGGTCCTTAAGTCAGGTCACGGACCGTAGTTCGTGTCCGTGGATCGATGCCCCAAAAGCCTAGCTTCAGTCCCGAACTACGGTTGACCAGCACGGACCGTCATTTAATCCACGGTCCATAGGTCTAACCGTAGATCGAAGGTTAGCAGCCAGTTAGCTGAAAATTCTGATGGGTCAACTTCAGATGGTCATAACTTTTAGCACAAAATGAATTATGTGTCCCATGACCTATGGTTAGATAGATAATTGAATTATCTTTCCAACGCCACCGAGTTTGCTAAATTCCGACCTCGGAGTAAAATGTTATGCCCGTTTTAGTGAAGGCCTATCGAACAGGCCTGACTTACGGACGCAATCTACGGACCGTAGATTGACCTACGGCCCGTAGGTCCAATCCGTAGATCACTCCGACAGCAGTTAATTCAGGGGTCTTTTGGTCTTTTCCTATTTCGTTTAACCCCTAAGATACGTCGTTTAGACCCTAAATCATGAGATTTTAATCAGTTTAAACCTAGAAACATAACTAGAACTTACCTAAGTCAAATCATTAATCAAACTTAGAAGAATTAGAACGTTAAAAGGAGAAAAGAAGTCAAGAACCCTAGTTTAAGAACGCAGCGAGGTTTCTTCAGTTCCAGCCCTGAAATCGAAAGATTTCTCCGTGGAATTCGTCACCAGGTATGTGGGATTCCACTAGTGGGTTCCTTTCGCCCATTAGGTCCCTAGAATTCAGTCAGATTCTTGATTCCATGATTATGAACAGACCTAGGGTTTCTAGAATTATAGCAGATCATCATGAATTAGTTATTTAAATGTTCCAAATCAGATTATCATGTTATTGCTGAGTTTATCGCATGAATTTCAGAACCCTAGCTATGTATTTCTTTAGTTCTTGAATTACACATGCTAGGTCAGATATTTCAGTATTCAGTTTTACATGCCTCAGTTTATGAATGCATCATTATCAGATTAATTGTTGTATTCTCAGTTTGCATGTTCAGTTCGAGCTATCTAGTATTTACAGAAATTCAGTCATAACTAGTTAACCACTTAATTCATTGGGAGTAGCATAATACCGAGTTGGACTAGGGTTTCAGCGTACCCATATAGTCCTAGAACTACGAGCCACGTAGGTGTAAGTCCCCTCTATGGGCAACATCAGTTTAGTGATCACGCCAGCATGCCTCTATACCTCTGACAGGGTATATTGGGTCCTCTCGATGGGGCGTATACATCGGACTCCACATTTAGCTCATGTGGTTTTATGTCGTTTATTAGTAGCTCCCACAGTTTAGTCAGACTCTATTGCATTGACCATATTTCAGTACAGTCAGTATTCAGTCTCAGCATGTTATAAATTTGGTCATTGCATTCAGTTAGCTCAGTATTCAGTATTTCAGTATCTATATCATGTTCAGATTATATCAGTATGCTTTGTTCAGTTATATGTTATTTCAGCTTTACTCCATCCTGCATGCTCATTACCTTTCAAGTACTGACGCATACGTGCGCTACATCTTCTCGTGATGTAGGTTCAGGTTCTCAGCATCCAGATCACGCTTAGATCGATTCCCGATCTTTAGTTCAGCAGTATCAGTGGTGAGTCCTCATTCTTCGAGGACTAGTGACATGTTTATCTTTATCGCTTTTAGTCTTTAGTTTCAGTTTTGCTAGATCTAGTTGGGGCATGTCCCAACATTTCTAGTCAGTTTAGAGGCTTATTTCAGACATAGTTAGATTCAGCTTAGTATCTTGAGTTTGATATTTCTTTTGTATTAAACTCTCAGATTTCATATATTCAGTTACAGTATATGGGTATTCCCCATCTTTTCAGATTTATGATTTAGCTTCCGCATCAGTTTATTTTCTTTAGTATGCTCATGATCATGCCAGCAGGGTTAGCTTGGGATCACTTGTGGTCCTAGGTCCCGTGTCCGCGTCTCGGGGGTAGCTCGGGGCGTGACAAACTTGGTATCAGAGCATTAGGTTTAAGTGTCCTAGGATGTCTGAAAAGCCGCATTAAGTAGAGTCCTTTTCATGGGTGTGTAGTGCGCACCACATCTAATGAGAGGGAGGCTACAAAGTGTCTTTAGGAAAAATCTTCATTTCCTTGTTACTCTTATCGTGCGTAAGGTATGATCTAAATTCCATTCTAACTCGACGTTCTACGTTTCAGTGATCATGCCTCCTCGTAGAGCTTATGCTAGGAATGCGAATGCCAGGAACGCAAATGCAGCTCCTCCAGTTCTAGATCAGGAAGTCTCAAATGCTGAATTCAGGAATGCCATTCAGATGTTGGCCCAGAGTGTCGCTAACCAGAACAATCAGCGGGTTCAAGCTCCCGTGAATGCAAATGGTGGATCAGCAGCAGCAAGGGTCCGTGACTTTGTTAGGATGAATCCTCCAGAGTTCTTAGGATCGCAGACTGGTGAAGATCCCCAGAATTTCTTGGATGAGATCAAGAAGATCTTTGAGGTGATGCAGGTCACTGGGAATGATCGGGTTGAGTTAGCATCTTACCAACTTAAGGATGTCGCTCATATCTGGTAAACTCAGTGGAAGGAGAACAGGGGTACAGATGTTGCTCCTATTACTTGGGAATGTTTCAGCGAAACCTTTCTAGACAGGTTTTTCCCCATAGAGTTGAGAGAAGCAAGGGCCCAGGAATTTATGAAGTTAAGGCAGGGTAACATGACTGTCCAAGAGTATGGGCTCAAGTTTAACCAACTCTCCAGGTATGCTACTCACATGGTTGCTGATTCCAGGGCTCAGATGAATAAGTTTCTCTATGGAGTGTCAGACTTAGTGAAAACAGAGTGCAGGAATGCTATGTTGTTGGGAGACATGAACATCTCTAGGCTCATGACTCATGCTCAGCAGGTTGAGGGTGATAAGCTTAGGGAACAGGCTAAGGAGACTAAGAAAGCAAGAACAGGTAACTACGAGTATCCCCACCAGAAATCAGGTGGTGGAAACCGCTCGCATTTTCAGCAGAAGTCTTCGACTCTAGCCCCTTCATCAGCTAGTGTTCCATTCCCCAGGTTCCGTAATGATCAGAAAGGTAGGGCATCAGGCTCTAAGTCTCAAGGTAGTGTTTCAGGCACCAAAACTTACCCAACTTGCCCGAAATGTAGTAAGAACCATCCGGGCGAGTGCCTTGCAGGTTAGGAAGGATGCTTTGGGTGTGGTCAGTCTGGTCATAGATTGAAGGACTGTCCTTCTAGACAGAGTCAAGGAGGAAATAATGGTAGAGCTCAGTCTACAACTTCAGCAGCACCAGCAGGTCGCCCGACTCAGCAGGGTAACTCTTCTGGTACTGGTGGCGGACAGCGCCAAAACAGGCTTTATGCTCTTCAGGCTCGTCAAGATCAGGAAGATTCCCCTGATGTAGTCACTGGTACGTTACGAGTCTTTGATCTTGATATTTATGCATTGTTAGATCCAGGGGCTACTTTGTCTTTTGTAACTCCTTATATAGCAGTCCAATTTAGTGTTAGTCCAGAAACTCTTTTAGAACCCTTCTCAGTCTCTACTCCAGTCGGTGACCCAGTTATAGCTAGACGGGTATACAGAAATTGCCCTGTCACAGTCTCTCAGAAAGTCACCTCAGCAGATCTTGTAGAGTTAGAAATGGTAGACTTCGATGTCATTCTAGGCATGGATTGGTTACATTCTTGTTATGCCTCAGTCGATTGTAGAACTAGGATTGTTCATTTTCAGTTTCCAGACGAACCAATCCTAGAATGGAAGGGTAGTAGCTTAGCGCCTATGGGTCGATTCATTTCTTACCTTAAGGCCAGAAATATGATCTCTAAGGGTTATCTCTATCATCTAGTTCGGGTTAAGGATTCTAGTTCCGAAACCCCAACTCTTGAGTCAGTTCCAGTGGTTAATGAGTTTCCAGAAGTGTTCCCAGAAGATCTTCCCGGAGTTCCTCCCGAAAGGGAAATAGACTTTGGAATTGATCTCCTTCCAGATACCCAGCCTATCTCTATCCCTCCTTACAGAATGGCTCCAGCTGAGCTTAAGGAATTGAAAGAGCAGTTGAAAGACCTTCTAGATAAGGGCTTCATCAGACCCAGTATTTCGCCATGGGGTGCACCAGTGTTGTTCGTGAAGAAGAAAGATGGTTCTCTCAGAATGTGCATTGATTATAGGCAGTTGAACAAGGTCACAATCAAGAATAAGTATCCTATCCCCAGGATTGATGACTTGTTTGACCAACTTCAGGGTGCTAGTCAT
The DNA here is from genome assembly GCF_900185275.1 of Solanum verrucosum. NCBI lineage: Eukaryota > Viridiplantae > Streptophyta > Magnoliopsida > Solanales > Solanaceae > Solanum > Solanum verrucosum. The sequence goes on from NW_026020426.1 coordinate 1,241,599, forward strand.
TTCTCAAAGATAGACCTCAGATCAGGTTATGATCAGCTTAGGGTCAGAGATAGTGACATTCCGAAGACAGCCTTCAGAACTCGGTATGGTCATTATGAATTTGTAGTTATGTCATTTGGACTAACCAATGCTCCTGCAGCTATCATGGATTTGATGAACAGAGTGTTCAAGCAGTACTTGGATTTGTTCGTTATCGTCTTTATTGATGATATCCTCATTTACTCTAGGAATGAGGTAGAACATGCGAGTCATTTGAGAGTTGTTTTGCAAACTCTCAAAGATCGTCAGTTATTTGCAAAATTTAGTAAGTGTGAGTTTTGGTTACAATCAGTTGCTTTCCTTGGGCATATTGTGTCTAGTGAAGGAATTCGAGTAGATTCCCAGAAGATAGAAGCAGTGAAACAATGGCCCAGACCTACTTCTGCTACAGATATCAGAAATTTCTTGGGTCTAGCAGGTTATTACAGAAGGTTTGTGGAAGGATTTTCATCCATAGCCTCTCCATTGACTAAGTTAACTCAGAAAAAGGTTAAGTTTCAGTGGTCAGTGAGAAAAGCTTCGCATAACTGAAAACTAGGTTGACTACAGCTCCTGTCTTGACTCTACCAGAGGGTTCAGATGGTTATGTGATCTATTGTGATGCATCCAGAGTCGGCCTAGGTTGTGTGTTGATGCAGCGAGGTAAGGTTATAGCTTATGCTTCTAGACAACTTAAGGTACATGAGAAGAATTATCCAACTCATGACTTCGAGCTAGCAGCAGTGGTGTTTGCACTTAAGATTTGGAGACATTACTTGTATGGTGTTCATGTAGATGTGTTCACAGACCATAAGAGCCTCCAGTATGTATTCACCCAGAAAGAGTTGAAGCTTCGCCAGAGAAGATGGCTAGAGTTCCTCAAAGATTATGATATGAGTGTGCATTACCATCCTGGTAAGGCAAATGTAGTAGCAGATGCCCTTAGCAGACTATCTATGAGTAGTGTAGCACATGTTGAGGAAGAAAGAAAAGAGCTAGCAAAGGATGTTCACAGACTTGCTCGCCTAGGAGTTCGTCTTATGAGCATATCAGATGGTGGTGTAACAGTTCAGAATGGGGCAGAATCTTCTTTGGTAGTAGAGGTTAAGGAAAAGCAAGATAGTGATCCAATCTTGCTTGAACTTAAGGGTGCAGTCCACAATCAGAGAGTGGAGGTTTTCTCCCAAGGGGGAGATGGTGTACTTCGCTATCAAGGTAGATTGTGTGTTCCTGATGTGGGTGAATTGAGACAGCATATTCTTGCAGAATCCCATAATTCCAGATATTCTATTCATCCAGGCGCCACTAAGATGTACCGCGATCTGCGGGAAGTCTATTGGTGGAATGGTATGAAAAGAGATATAGCAGATTTTGTGGCTAAGTACCCCAATTGCCAGCAAGTCAAGGTAGAACATCAGAAACCAGGAGGTATAACTCAAGAGATTGACATTCCTACTTGGAAGTGGGAAGTGATCAACATGGACTTCATCACAGGTTTACCTCGTACTCGCAGACAACATGACTCCATTTGGGTGATTGTTGATAGGGTTACTAAGTCTTCTCACTTTTTGGTGGTCAAGACTACAGATTCGGCGGAGGATTACGCCAAGCTTTACATAAATGAGATTGTGAGGTTGCATGGGGTTCCTTTGTCTATCATCTCAGATAGAGGTCCTCAGTTTACCTCTCATTTCTGGAAGTCATTTCAGAAGGGTCTTGGTACTCAGGTTAACCTTAGCACAGCATTTCATCCACAGACGGATGGTCAGGCAGAGTGTACCATTCAGACCTTAGAAGACATGTTGAGAGCTTGTGTGATCGACTTCAAGGGTAGTTGGGATGATCACCTTCCTCTTATAGAGTTCGCCTACAACAATAGCTACCATTCCAGCATTCAGATGGCCCCTTATGAGGCATTATATGGGCGTAGATGTAGATCTCCAGTTGGTTGGTTTGAAGTAGGTGAAGCAGCCTTGATAGGACCAGATTCGGTCCTTGATGCTATGGAGAAAGTGCAACTCATTAGAGATAGACTTAAGACTGCTCAGAGTTGCCAGAAGTCTTATGCAGATGTGAGAAGAAGGGAACTAGAGTTCCAAGTTGATGATTGGGTTTTCTTGAAAGTGTCACCTATGAAAGGGGTGATGAGATTTGGCAAGAAAGGAAAGCTCAGTCCCAGATATGTAGGCCCTTACCGGATCTTGAAAAGGATTGGTAAAGTGGCTTATGAGTTAGAGTTGCCAGCAGACTTAGCAGCAGTGCATCCAGTCTTTCACATTTCTCTTTTGAAGAAGTGTGTGGGTGATCCAGCATTCATAGTGCCATTAGAGAGTGTGGCCATGAAAGATAGCCTTTCTTATGAGGATGTACCAGTTGAGATTCTCGATTGTCAGGTTAGAAGGTTGAGGAATAAAGAAGTCGCTTCAGTCAAGGCTTTGTGGAGGAGTCAGTCAGTAGAGGGAGCTACTTGGGAAGCAGAAGCAGCCATGAAGTCCAAGTATCCTCACCTCTTTCCTTCCGATTCCATTCCAGCTTGAGGTAATAGTTCCTCTTCAGTTTTTCAGTCATTCATGCGAAAATTCAGTCATAGAATCATGTTCCTTCAGTTTGTACTTGCATTTTCAGCGTATTTGCATGTTCTTGGAACTCAGTTCAGTCAGAAATTCAGTTCTCAGTGTTTAGTGGTAGGGATTGCAGCCCTCTCCCTCTATTTCAGCTAGATTAGTCTTCATTCGAGGACGAATGGTCCCAAGGGAGAGATAATGTAACACCCCGTATTCAAAATAGACAAAAATGCAGATTTTGAGAAGTTGCAGGTGCAACTTACGGTCACCATCCACGGACCGTAGGTCAGACCACGGCCCGTGCTGGTGGTCCGTGGTTCACCACTGCAACCCCTCCCAGCCAGCTCAGAAAATTTGGCTAAGTGTTGACCCACGGCCGGACTTACGGTCCTTTAGTCAGGTCACGGACCGTAGTTCGTGTCCGTGGATCGATGCCCCAAAAGCCTAGCTTCAGTCCCAAACTACGGTTGACCAGCATGGACCGTCATTTAATCCACGGTCCATAGGTCTGACCGTAGATCGAAGGTTAGCAGCCAGTTAGCTGAAAATTCTGATGGGTCAACTTCAGATGGTCATAACTTTTAGCACAAAATGAATTATGTGTCCCATGACCTATGGTTAGATAGATAATTGAATTATCTTTCCAACGCCACTGAGTTTGCTAAATTCCGACCTCGGAGTAAAAGGTTATGCCCGTTTTAGTGAAGGCCTATCGAACAGGCCTGACTTACGGACGCAATCTACGGACCGTAGATTGACCTACGGCCCGTAGGTCCAATCCGTAGATCACTCCGACAGCAGTTAATTCAGGGGTCTTTTGGTCTTTTCCTATTTCGTTTAACCCCTAAGATACGTCTTTAGACCCTAAATCATGAGATTTTAATCAGTTTAAACCTAGAAACATAACTAGAACTTACCTAAGTCAAATCATTAATCAAACTTAGAAGAATTAGAACGTTAAAAGGAGAAAAGAAGTCAAGAACCCTAGTTCAAGAACGCAGCGAGGTTTCTTCAGTTCCAGCCCTGAAATCGAAAGATTTCTCCGTGGAATTCGTCACCAGGTATGTGGGATTCCACTAGTGGGTTCCTTTCGCCCATTAGGTCCCTAGAATTCAGTCAGATTCTTGATTCCATGATTATGAACAGACCTAGGGTTTCTAGAATTATAGCAGATCATCATGAATTAGTTATTTAAATGTTCCAAATCAGATTATCATGTTATTGCTGAGTTTATCGCATGAATTTCAGAACCCTAGCTATGTATTTCTTTAGTTCTTGAATTACACATGCTAGGTCAGATATTTCAGTATTCAGTTTTACATGCCTCAGTTTATGACTGCATCATTATCAGATTAATTGTTGTATTCTCAGTTTGCATGTTCAGTTCGAGCTATCCAGTATTTACAGAAATTCAGTCATAACTAGTTAACCACTTAATTCATTGGGAGTAGCATAATACCGAGTTGGACTAGGGTTTCAGCGTACCCATATAGTCCTAGAACTACGAGCCACGTAGGTGTAAGTCCCCTCTGTGGGCAACATCATTTTAGTGATCACGCCAGCATGCCTCTATACCTCTGGCAGGGTATATTGGGTCCTCTCGATGGGGCGTATACATCGGACTCCACATTTAGCTCATGTGGTTTTATGTCGTTTATTAGTAGCTCCCACAGTTTAGTCAGACTCTATTGCATTGACCATATTTCAGTACAGTCAGTATTCAGTCTCAGCATGCTATAAATTTGGTCATTGCATTCAGTTAGCTCAGTATTCAGTATTTCAGTATCTATATCATGTTCAGATTATATCATTGCTCAGTATGCTTTGTTCAGTTATATGTTATTTCAGCTTTACTCCATCCTGCATGCTCAGTACCTTTCAAGTACTGACGCATACGTGCGCTACATCTTCTCGTGATGTAGGTTCAGGTTCTCAGCATCCAGATCACGCTTAGATCGATTCCCGATCTTCAGTTCAGCAGCATCAGTGGTGAGTCCTCATTCTTCGAGGACTAGTGACATGTTTATCTTTATCGCTTTTAGTCTTTAGTTTCAGTTTTGCTAGATCTAGTTGGGGCATGTCCCAACATTTCTAGTCAGTTTAGAGGCTTATTTCAGACATAGTTAGATTCAGCTTAGTATCTTGAGTTTGATATTTCTTTTGTATTAAACTCTCAGATTTCATATATTCAGTTACAGTATATGGGTATTCCCCATCTTTTCAGATTTATGATTTAGCTTCCGCATCAGTTTATTTTCTTTAGTATGCTCATGATCATGCCAGCAGGGTTAGCTTGGGATCACTTGTGGTCCTAGGTCCCGTGTCCGCGTCTCGGGGGTAGCTCGGGGCGTGACAATAATCTCATGTACGTCTTGGATTAGCGGAACCATCTTTAAGATAGTTACCAATGTTTTATCGGTAAAGAAGGGATTGAGAAAGCTCATTCTTAAGAAGTTAGATATTCTCTAGATAGGAAATCTAGAAGAGAATTATCACTCCCTTTTTTATAATGAATTTCGAAATCAAATGGGGCTAATTGTGCCTGCCACTTGGCGAATATTAATTTAGAAGCATCATGCTTAAAATCTTTATCAAACATATATTTGATAGATTGAGCATCAGTTTTTATAAGAAACTTTTGATTATATAAATCATCTTGAAATTTCAAAACACATTTAACTATGGTTAGCATTTCATAGACCACCATAACATATTTTTTCTGAGCATCGCTCTATTTTCCTGAATGAAATCGAATCAAATATTTAGTTTTATCATGAGGATTGATTTGTTTCAATATTCCTCAATAGCCAATATTAGACGCATCTTTCTCAGCTATTTTCTGCTATGCTGGGTTAGCAAGAGTTAAACATGGTAAAGATTGAACACGTTGTTTAATATTCTTTACCAAAGTAGTGAGACTATTAGTCCAAGGAGACTTATGATCCTTCTTTAGCCTATCATATAATGGGGCAAGATCTCGAGATAAATTCTTGTAGAAGGGAGAAATATAATTCAAGCTTCCCAAGAATCTTTGCAATTGCGTCCTATCTGTTATCACATCAGGAAACTTTGAAGCAAAATCAATTGAACGCTGAATATGGGTAACTTCCCCTGACAAATAAGATGTCCTAAAAATCAGACTTCAATTTGGAATAACCTCATTTTTTATTTAGAAATCACCAAACCATTTTGTATAACTATTTTCTTGAAAATGTCCAAATGTTTAATATGCATTTCAAGAGTCTTAGAGTAAACCAAAATATCATCAATATAAACAATGATGAAGTCCAAATAAGAGTTGAAAATATCATTCATGATTTTCTGAAATTCAGAAGGAGCATTTTTCAAACCAAATGGCATAACATTCCATTCGTACTATCCAAACGGGACATTAAATGCAGTTCTATAAGAATGTTCTTTAAATATTTGGATCTGCCAATATTCTGATTTTAAATCAAATTTAGAAAATATATTGACGTCATATAATCTTGACAGAAGATCCTTTATATTTGGAATGGGATACCTAATCCATTTTAAAAATTTGTTTAAAGATTTATAATTTATGACTAACTTGGGAATACCACGTTCCTTTTCGGCTGCATTATTGACATAAAATGCAGTACAAGACCAAAGTGAGTTAGAAGGTTTTATCAAACCCTTTTGTAATAAATTATCAATTTCTCTTTTGCAGAATTCAACCAATTCAACATTCATCCGACAGGAGCGAGACTTCGTAGGAATATTATCCTTAAAGAAATTATCTTCATATGGAAGAGTGACAATATGCTTTTTTCGATTCCAAAAAGCACTAGGATCAGCACAAATATCAACAATAATTTGTTTGGAAATCAATTTAATTTTTTCCTATACTTTGGTAGATTTCAAAGTATCAAATATATTTATGCTAAACATTTCAAGTTGTAATGAATCAACATGCTTTTGTTTCATATTAATCAAAGCATTAATATCACGGGAAACAGGATCAGTGATAAAAGTATAACTAATATCTCTGTCTTTATAAGTAGCAGAAAAACCTTTAGCAGTTATACTTGTAAAAGGATAAATAGCATTTCTAAACAGAGTTCCAAGTATAATTGGATGGTATAACTGATTTTTAACCAAGAAAAAGAAATGTAGAATGCAAACTTTATTTTAGCAAATACGCGTATTAGGCAGTTTATACTTTATATCTAAAGCATGTCCAGAAACAGATTTGACCATATGAGTAGTTTTTTCAAAATACTTGGTAGGTACAAGACCTTCCTGAATACAACTCACATTAGCTCTGCTGTCAATCATAGCAATATCAGTTATGGAGAAAGTATTATCAATTAGTATGGTACATTTAACATACCATTTATGAGCAGTAACAATTTGCATCATTCCTAAAAACATATCTTGTTTAGGATCAAGTTTAATAGATTTTGTAAGAGTGTTATTCTCAGAATTATTATTTTCAACAACATTCTTACCTTTGCTATTAGCTGCCTCAATCTGAGTAATGCGATGATCACAAATATTTTGATTTTGTTTAAGGGATTTAATTTAATTTTTCAGATTTTCAATTTCTCCTTTTAAATCATCAAAGAAAGTATCACGTATAACAACACGTTGTCTAGCAAGTCTAGTATTAACTTCAGACAAAGAATATGGTGCAGAATACTCAAATTAAAAATCTGTTTTCGAGTTTAAAATAGGTTTTGAAGAACTGGCACTGTTATTAATAGCAAATTGAATAATTTTATCACGCAAATCATTATCAATAACTTCTTTCAGAAGTTCAATCACATTATCAGAAGTAATAGTATGAATGTTCAAATCTTCAAATTGAGATTGCAATTTATAAAATTCATCATTTCACATGAGCAAATATCACTGTGGCACCTGCAAGCATTCATAGTAACATGCTGCTTATCATAAGAAGACTCAGGCAAATCTATGTCTTCTTCTGAGCCGGAATCAGAATCATAATCGGACTCAGAACCAGAGGTCTATAAGAAACTATACATCTTATCATGAATCTCTTCATCCAGTTCTAGAGACTTCAACTTTTCAACCTTACAATTGGGGGCTATATGTCCAAATTTACCACACTTGTAGCACTTGATTTTAGCGAGTTCTCGCTTAGACCGATTCTTTGTAAATCTATTAGATTTACGATGAGCTCTTCGCTCTTCTCGTTCTTCCCTAGATCTTCGTCTAGACCTTTTCTTCCTATAAGGTTTATCAGGAGTAGAACCGCTAGCATCTCTATGTTTGGTCTGCTTTCCTGAATCAGGTAATCCAAACTGGGTACAGAAGTCTCCTAATTGAGACCTTTCTCTAAGCTTATCTATCTTAAGGTGTCTAGATAGCTTCAATTCATTGCATAGGTTTATGCCTTCTTGAGTGCAAGCTCCTATTAACTTCCCATAAGTGTAAGTGTTGTAAGGAATAGCTCCTTGTGGAGTCCTTAGAGTTTTTTTTTTAACTCTTTCAGCAAATAAAGGAGGAAGGCCATCTATAAACTTAGCTTTCCAATGCTCAAGGAAATTTTCGGGTAGCTCCATCACCCGACTATAGGTGTTTTTATACCATCGAAATTCTCCCAAATGTCTACATCGTAGACCATTCAGCAAACTGCGAACAGTTTCGTATTGGTTGGTGAATCTACCATTAAAATGTTCTAGTATAGTCAATACTAGGGTATAAACATCATCTTCCCTATTTTTGACTAAAGCCATGCCCAAGTTATCAACGCCTTCGTTATCTGCAGTAGCATTTACTACAACCGCTTTTGCCTCGAAGCTCATATAATTGTCCCACCAACTTCGAAGTTGGCCAGTGAAACCTGCAATAATCATTTTGCAAATATTTCTATATGTATTTTTGGTATTTTTACAGATAGTAGTATACATCAACATACGATGAACAAGGATAGTTAATTGTCTATTAGTCAGACCATCAAGATTCCATTCATAAATTTCAGAACCACTATAAGAAGTATTGGTCTGATTCCAGTCGCGTTCCTCTATCAATACATCTTAAGGAGTCGGTCGAGAATAGTAATATGTTTGCATACTAGGCTTATAAGAAAATTTAGAATCACCACTATTCTTTTTAGGAAAACCACGAAGTTTATTAACTTCCAATGCAATATGCTCTTTAAAATCAAAAGCTTGTTCTAGCTCATCAACAAAAGTTTCAGATAAATCAATTGGTTTAGCACTAAATTCAGCAAATTTTTTATCAAGAAGTTTTTCTAGATCAAAAACAGGTTTTATTATAAAATCCTGAATCCCAGGAGGCCTCTAAATATGCGTAGAAAGTTCTGAGGACTGTTTTGAAGTAGAAACTTTCTCAGAAGGTTTTAAATCAGTTTTTATCTGAATTAGCAAAGCAGATAGTTCATCTAACTTTTTATCAAGAGAACTGATATCTTCACCCAAAACTTTAACATAAAGTCCCAAATAATTATTTTGAGAAATCAAATAGTTAATTTCATTGATGCTTACTGCCGCCACATCTTCTTCAACAAAAATTTAAAAGGTAGTAAAAGTAATACCAGTATTATTTGGTAAGGTAAAAGATGCCTGAGGCGGATAAATAGCTTTGACAATATTACGTGATTCATCTTTATAAGATCGTTCAAGAACATTGATGAATAACGGTAAATAAGTGGTTATAAACCAAGGTACAAAGAACATAATATGATTATGCAAAACACAAGTTTCATAGAATTCTTGAGAGATATTATTTAGGTCATCATCACTATAAGTGTCAAAAAACCAAGCTTTAAACCGGTTCCATTTATCAATTGAAAATTCATTTTGAATATATGTTCTTGCCAGTGAACCTGGACTAAAATCAATTTGGTGTGCATCCATCATTAAGTATCATTAGGATTAAAATCCATTTCGAATGCAGAAGGAATATTCTTATCAGAAATATCAGATGATTTATCATTAGCTCGAACAATATTCAAGCGAGGATCAATTTTTATCTTATTTTTATCAGAAATAACAGAAGATAAAGTATGCAAAGAAGCAGCACGATTTCGAGCAGGACCATATAACGGTTCAATTGGTGAAATATGTTGTATAGCAAGAGATCTTCTATCAAAAAATGAATGTCTATTATAAGGAACACTTTTTTTATCAAACTGAATGCAAATTTTTCCGTCAGAATTTTGTGTAATATGAGAATATTCTGAATTAGTGACAACATCAGTCATTTGCTCAGGAGGTATAACAGAATCCAAAGTCCAAGTAGTAGGAAAATTAATTTCTTCCCATTTTATAGGTCTTCTAGTAGTGACTTTAGACTTAGCGAAATTAGTTTCCACCAAAATAGTTTGGTCAGATGTATCATATAACTTACATCTTGGAACTCCGTTTCTCATATTTACCATCAATCGCATTATTATTATTATTATTATTATTATTAATATTATTATTATCAAAACCTTGATTTGTTAAACAAATGGACTATTCCTAAAGTTGATATTAAAACTATTTATGACTATGGTTGGTTTGACAAAATATCTCATAAATAGTTAATTAAAACAACTGAGCAATCCTTGGCGTTAATTATAAGTTTCTAAATAATTCAAAAATCGTTTGAATATGAATCTTAACAAAAAATAAACAAAAAAAGAGTAATGGACTAAATAATTCTATGTTTCTTTTTTTCCTAAATTTAAAAATTGGTTGTTGTTTTTTAATTTGGATTTTAAAATTTCCTTTTTTGAAATACAATTTAAATATAAAAGGCAATTTTTTAAAGTAATAATAATAATAATAATAATAATTATTATTATTATAATTATTATTAGTATTAGTATTATTATTATTACTATTATTATTATTATTATTATTATTATTATTATTATTATTATTATTATTATTATTATTATTATTATTACTATAATAATACCGATCTATCTATATATAATAATAGAGGTAAAAAGTGCCACACGTCAGCACCACAAAAATTCAATAATTTTAAAACTAAAAAGTTAATTTAAAATTCTTTTAAATCTGTAACTTAAATTAACCAAAAAGAAATAAAAAAGTAACTACCTAAATAATTATTAAAATAATAACCAGAGAATACACATATTATTAAAATAATAAGTACTAAAAATAATGATAAACTTTATAATAGTCATAAAAGGAATTTACCCATTAATTATTATATTAGAATACTAAAAAATTGGTAAGTTCCTCGACATCTAATCGTTGATAAAGATATAAACAATTATTTCTTCTATAAAAAATTACAAATCTGAATTAATAATTTCAATATAATATAACAAGTATTTAATTCACTATTTATATTTAATTAGTTTTAATGATTAATAAGAAATTTATATATATATTAATTTTATGTGCTGAATTGTGATTACATTTTTGTATTGTTATTAAATTATTTAATATCCACTGTAGTTTTAATTATTTTTTAATTATAATTTTACACGAATTTAAGACTTTAAAAAATATTTAGAACTTTTGGAATTCAAAGAAAACATATTTAAAATGAATCAACATGTCATTTAGGGTGTGTTTGGTATGAAGGAAAACATTTTCCGGAAAATGTTTTCCAATTTTCTCATGTTTGGTTGGGTTAAATGTTTTGGAAAATGTTTTTCAAATCAACTCATTATCCTCAAATTTAAGGAAAATGACTTCCCTTCAAAACTTAAGGAAAACATTTTCCAAAACTCTCTTCCAACTTTAAACTACAATTACTTTTTTGTTGAAAAAATCAATTTATTTTGTCCCTACCCTCAAACCAGCCCCCCAACCAACCCCCCCAAAAAAATAATAATTTAAAGCTTGTTTTTGAATTCAATTTTTTTACCCACCCTCACCCCTACCCCTACCCCCACCCCCTCCCAAAAAAATATTAAAAATTATTTTTAAAAGATATTTCTAATTTCAATTTTTTATTTTATACCCCCACCCACTACCCTCGCCCCCCCCCCCCGCCCCATCAATTTTTTTATTGTTTTTTAAAAAATATTTTCAACTTCAATTTTTTATTTTTTCATCCCTATCCTCGATCACCCACACCCCCTCCCCGGCCTGCCCCCCCCCCACCCAAAAAAAATAAATTGAGTTTGTTTTTAAAAAATATTTTCTACTTCAAAAAATTTAGTTTTTCACCCCTACACTCGATCCCCCCCCCTACTCTCCACCCCTACCCCAAAAAAAATAATTTAAGTTTGTTTTTAAAAAATATTTTCAATTTCAAAATTTCATTTTTTCACCCTACCTTGACCCCCCCTCACGCACCTCCTACCCAGACCCCCCTACCAGCCCCCCTCTACCCCCCCAAAAAAAAAATTTAAGTTTGTTTTTAAAAAATATTTTCAATTTCAAAATTTCATTTTTTCACCCTACCCTTGAACCCCACCCACCCCCTACCACCCCCCCACCACCACCACCCCCAAAAATAATTTTAAGTTTGTTTTTCAAAAGTATTTTCAATTTCAAAATTTCATTTTTTTCACCCCTACTCAGCCCCCCCACCCTAGCCACCCCGTACCAGCACCCCCCACCCCAGCCACCCCCTACTAGCACCCCCAAAAAAATTTTAAGTTAGTTTTTAAAAAATATTTTCAACTTCAAAATTTTATTTTTTCACCCCAACCCTCGACCCTCCCCCCCACCCACCCCCTACCAGCCCCCATCCCCAAAAAAAAAAAATTTAAGTTTTTTAAAAAAATATATTTTCAACTTCAAAATTTCAATTTTTCACCCCTACCGTCAACCCATCCCCCACCCCACCCCACCCCCAAAAAAATTTAAGTTTGTTTTTAAAAAATATTTTCAATTTCAAAAATTATTTCTACCCTAGTAAAAATAAAAGATATTTCTCAAAAAAAAAATCATTCATAAATCAAACACTAAAAATCTTTTCCGGAAAATATTTTCTACTCACCAACCAAAAAATGAGAAAATAAGTCAAAAATCAACTTGTTTTCCAGGAAAACATTTTCTAGGAAAACATTTTCCTTCATACCAAACACACCCTTAATCTTATGATATTTAATATTTCATGTGGAAAGTTAGAATTGATAAATTGTTAACATGGAGAAAAAGTTAATTCATTAATACATCATAAAAATAATAAAGGAAAAATATGTAAGAATATTTGAACTATTTGATGTTTTATGAAATAAATATAATCTTAAATTTATTTTTTTCGCGCAACGCACAGGTACATAACTAGTATAACTAATAACTAATGAATTTAGGACTAAAAATGTGGTTAAAATTATTTGTTTAAATCTTCCCTCCCAAAATTTCCCAAAAACACAACCCTATCCCCCTCTCTCAAAATCAGAATATTCCCCCTTTTCCAATTCTCCCTCTCGCCCAAAACCCCTCAGTAAAACAATAGCTGCATAAATGTGTTCTCTTCATCTACTACACATTGAAATAATATCGGGTAAGTAATTTATTTTTTTGGATCTGAATTATTTCTTCTTTCTATGTTTGTATGTTTTCTTTACCCAAAGGTATGAAAAGTGTTTCAGTTTAATAGATTTTGTTCCTTTACATTTCAAGAATCTTTCATTTTATAGTGATTTGACATATATATGCATGTGTGAATTCTTTTCCTACATATTTTATTATTAGGTATTGATTATTTTGATGCCATAGTAGTTAACATTAATGGGGAGAGGGATGCCTAGACCTAGAAAGGGGTGTTAGGGAAAAATACAAGTGCATCCCTAAGCGGGTTATTGAATATAACACCAAGTTCAGTGTATTATCCAACTGAGGATGAATTTAAGGACCCTTTAGAACTTATATAAGAGATCAGGCCCGAGGCTGAGAAATATGGTATTTGTAAAATTGTTCGGCCTAAGAGTTGGAAACCTCCTTTGCATTGGATTTGAATTCCTTCACATTTACTAAGAAAAACACAAGCTATTCATCAGTTGCATGATCTTAAATAAAGGAGTCATCATATATGCATAAAAAAATTGTTCTGCCTGAAAAGAGAATGCTCATAAGTATTCACATCCATATGTTTTATATACTAAGTGATTGTTTAGTTAGCACAATGTTGTAGATTAACTCTTCATTTTCAAGGAGAAACACTAAAATGATAAGTGTTCCATGAACTTGTTTAATTGTAGTGTGATATTTACTTTGCTAAAATGATAATGTCATCTAAGTTGCACAGACTCTTCATTTTCGATGTCGCACCCGTGTCAGATTCTCTAAAAAATACACTACTTTTGGAGAATCCAGCACACACGACCATTTACATTTTTGAAGAGTCCGAACAACATAGAGTGCCCTTAAATGGTTTAATTAAAAGATGCATGACAAAATTCAAATGGTACACATGAATTATAATTTAGAACAAAGTAGGGAGAATTTAGAAGACTCAAAATTTTAAGTTTTACAAGAATGATATTGTCTCTATGGGCAGAAACACCGCTATGCGTATATATTACAGTTCAAGTAAACATATTACAGAGACATCTCTATATAGACACAACATGTGGCATTCGAGGTTCTAAGCAATTTGTAAGAACTACTACCCCTTTTCTTGTTTATAACTTTATAGTTAGTCGCTTGCAATTATGATGATCACTGTTTCTAAATTGTTTATTAGAGAAACCTTGTTGCTAACTACAATCTCTAAGGTTATGAAATTTTAGATTACAAGATATTGATTAGTGTTGATGATGGGAACAACGAACTAGTCCATATGTCATTGATAACTTTCTACACTCTCGATCACCCTTTCAAGTGTTAATTTACTTACAAAAACTTTCTTTAATTTCAAATTCACCTCTTATTTTTGTTTTGTTATCTGAATATCCTGTTTATTCTTCTCAATATCCATCTTGTGCTTAGAGCCAAGTTCTTTTGTTCATCACTACAGAACCTTTCCTCTGTCTCCCATCTTTACTTTACTTATAAACTAAAAACAATATCTGCCACTATGTGACTACTTCTATGGATGGTCAGTTGCTTAGAATTGTTTAACATTAAAAATATTTATTGAAAGAGATTTACAATGTGAAAGATAGTTGTGTTTTATTTTCTTATCAATTATTATACTTCAAACTCATTGATGGCAATATGTACCATTTTCTTATTCATAAAACTAGAAAGCTTTTACAATGCATACTGCCGGTCTAGATACTTTTAATATGTAACTATACATACTAAATTAGAATTTTGATAGTTATTCTCCTCTTGGCAGAATGTACTTTTGGTATGGTTAGGTTTTGAAAATTTGCGATGTAACGGAAGCTTTGTATAGTTGATATGCAGGCACATAATTGGTATAGCCTACCGAAAGGACAATATTTAGGTCATTCTACATGAAATTCTAATGATAGTTGATAAGAGCATCTTGCTATTCACCTAAGTATCTTTGAGTTCCCTAACTAGGTGGGATTTTCAAACTTTGCCACAAAGTATAGAATTATCAAACCAGGTTCTGATTCCTCTCTTTTGCACTTCTGCATCATAGACACATCGATCTAGGACTGCAAAGACAATTTAAATATTTTTGAACTAAGGTTGGGGCTATTCCCTCTAGACACGATATAAACATTGATCAGCCACAAGTTTGAGACTTTTCTGTGGGATTGACTGAACCAAACCCTCCTTTTGGTGGCTAGCTCTTTTTGTGTATTATAGTTAAATGAACTGGTGAGACATGATGCTTTGATCTGTCATCACTCTTTGAAAGATACTTATGCACATTTCAAAGGCTAGCCATGGTGTTCAGTGTTTGTTGAACACATTGTCACTCAATGTTGTCTCAAAATTTTTCCCATTGCCACATAATGAATACATCCAAAATTTTCTTACACTCCCATCTTTCTTGGCTATGCTTTCTTTGCACCCTTATTTTACTTGGATTGATGCACTTAAGTCGAGCGTCTTTTGGAAACAATTTTTTTACCTTCATGAGGTAGTAGTAAAGTCCGCATATACTTTACTCTCTTTAGACTACACTTAGTGGGATTTCACTAGGTATCTTTTTTCTATCACGAGGAAAAAAGATTGAAAAGCTCCTCCTTGTATTGAATTTTTTATATTAACAAATAATTTAGTTTTTTAAATGAATACTTTATTATATCATTTTCTTATTTGGTTTTTTGATGTTATTGTAGCTTATGGAGGAGTGACAAAATCAAAATTGATGGGGACATGAATTTTTTTTTTCTCTTGTGTACATTGATAAAGTTGAGTAAAATGATGTTTCACTATTTTGAATGATATTGTTAAACCTTTATTAAATTTTTTCTCTAATAGATTACATTTATTGCACAATTTAAGATATTCTACAACAATTGTCTTTACATTGCATGTCAAAAATGAATTCTCAGCTAATTATATGAATTATTGTGGCCAAAAATGTTTGTGGTAACATTTTCAATTAGTAAGTAATTGCCACACAAATAATAACTTTCATTTCCATAGCAAATGAAGAAAATGTCTTGCTACGATTTATATCTCGTGACAAAAAATATGTAATTTTAGCCATGAAATTCAGAATTTGTTGCTCAACATATACTCTTATAATTTCCACGTATCAAGAACATGGCTAAAAACAATTCATTTTTTGTAGCAAATGTAGAATTTTTTAGCTATAGTACTGTATATTTCATGGCTGAGTATGGATTCTTATCTATAGTATGAAAATATTTGTATCAAGTACTTTAATTCATCGCTATGAATTTGTTAATTTGTAACTAGATGTGAGTAATATTGTCACGAGAATAAATTATACAAATAGCCATAAAATTTGAATTTGTATGGCCAATAAAATAATTTTGTTTGCTACAATACAACACATTGTGGCTACTATATGAAAATAGCTACAAAAGTTATTTGTCGTGGCACAAGAATAAAATTATTTGTTATAAGTATATATTTGGAGGCAAAAACTTTTTACTATTGTAGCTACAACACAATTTATTTTGTAGCAGTAAGTATAAATTCTTAGCCACAGACCATGTAAAGTTTGTAGCTATAACTATTAGCCATGCTACATCTTGCTACGAATGCTACTAATGCTACTGACAAAAACAATGTAGCTAAAGTGTTTAGCTACAGAAAATTTCATATTTAGCTAGAACAAATTTTATAGCAATAGATGCCTTTTTTGTAGTGATTACTTATAGTCTTATATAATAGATGATTTTTGGGTATGTAGTTGTTTAACTCATACGCGGAAAATTAAAATTGTCGGTTCTTATAATTTATAAATTAAATGTTCACAATCAAAGATGAAGTTGGACAATCATCTTGATGATTGTAACACAAGATTAAATATAATTCAATCTTAATTATGAGAATGGTAAAATTTCAACTTCTTGTGTTGGTACATTTTGAATGTATTGAACGGACCTAATTGAGATATGTATTTAAGTTCTGAATTTCAATGAATAAATATCTCTAGTCCATTACATGAGCTTATACTTTTAATCTTGATGTAGTTATTATGATCTGTGTAGTTTGCTTTATTATTTTAATCTATTAGAAGGTGAGACTCTATGATGAGTCAAAATATTTCTAATGGATAGGATAATAACAAATTACATTCGTGAAATAATAATTAGTTGATAGAATCATATCTCGGATATGAGAAAGAAGACACCCCTTTATGGTTTCTTATAAGTAGTCACATGAAAATCCTGCTGGTGGATTATATATGTATATTTGTCAAGTGAATTAAGTTAAGCATAAAGATAAAGGATTAAATTAATCAATGGATTAAATTTTTCAGAAGTTTGATTTAATTGATTGGTGTTGGTAATTCTAACATGGGGAGTTAAATAAGTTGTAACGGAAAAAATTGAAATTAAATAGAAGAGTGCAGTTACAAATTTTTGGTGGTACAATCTGTGATTTATTATGATATGGTTAATTCATGCTTTTACGAATTAAATATTATAATTGGAAGCCTCTGCTAATTAATTTGCGGTCCCTTCTATGCCTGATTAATTGATCAAGTTCGAAAAAGAAAAGGACTGTTAGTATTTTTTCAGTTTAGGAATAAATCTTTTTTGACTTTTATTAGTGTAAACGAGAAAGAAAGTTTTATTTCCTTAAAAGAAGAAAGAGGAAAATACTGGATTTCTCTGTTTCCTTAAAAGATGAAAGAAACAAATATTGTTGTTATTGGTAATTGATGGATATTGATGGTGTTTTAATATCCTTGGTGTTTAATGACTATCTAAATACACTTAATGGTATTTAGTGATTGTTGATAACTATTGATCATGGCTGTTGGATACCTTAACGGTGTCAAAATACACTTAATGGTATTTAGTGGTTGTTGATAACTATTGATCATGGTTGTTGGTTACATTAACGGTGTCAAAATACACCAAATGATATTTA
This sequence comes from Solanum verrucosum, assembly GCF_900185275.1. Classification (NCBI taxonomy): domain Eukaryota; kingdom Viridiplantae; phylum Streptophyta; class Magnoliopsida; order Solanales; family Solanaceae; genus Solanum; species Solanum verrucosum. Next base: position 1,259,552 of record NW_026020426.1, read on the forward strand.
ATGGTTGTTGATGACTATTGATCATGGTTGTTGGATACACTTAACAATGTCTAAATACACTTAAATGTATTTAATGACTGTTAATGGCTATTAATTACGACAAGAAAAATTTCATCTTTCAAACCTTTCCCTTTTGCTGAAAAGTATAAATATGGGTGGTGATTCTCAAGGAAAGATCATCCTTTTTTTCTGAAAATCTTCTTACCCACACAAGACTTGATTGAGAGAGTTAGTCAGGAATTAGTAGAAGGCTGCGATCCTGGAGTCTCAGTCCCTGAACGAGTTGTGTGAAAGCTACAAAATGTTAGAGTTTCACAATTTATTTAGTTTGCATTATTATGCTATTATGTAAGTTTGTGATTCTGAATAATGCTTCCGTTGTGCATAAACTAACAACATTGACATCAATGACAACAAAAAAGATAAACAATCAAGGGCAAACTAAATTTTCAAAGGTCACTACAAAAAAATAGTGAATACCGACCTACAAATATCGACCTCCGGAGGTCGGTATTCTCTGAAATACCGACCTAAAATCGACATCCCAGCTTAGGTCGGAAAAAGCTTTGTCGCTGTTCAATACCGACCTCCAGAGGTCGGTATTTTTATTTTTGCATTTTGAGATTCTGACCTCCGAAGGTCGGTAATCTTATTTTTGAGACTCTGACCTCCGAAGGTCGGTATTTTTATTTTTGTAATGTTGAAATTCTAACCTCCGAAGGTCGGTATTTTTATTTTTGTAATGTTGAAATTCTGACCTCCGGAGGTCAGTATTTTTATTTTGTAATGTTGAAATTCTGACCTCTGGAGGTCGGTATTTTATTTTTGCAATGTTGAAATTCTGACCTCCGGAGGTCGGTATTTTTATTTTTGTAATGTTGAAATTCTGATCTCCGGAGGTCGGTATTTTTATTTTTGTATTTTGAAATTCTGACCTCCGGAGGTCGGTATTTTTTTTTTGTAATGTTGAAATTCTAACCTCCGGAGGTCGATATTTTATTTTTGTATTTTTGAAATTCTGACCTTTGGAGGTTGGTATTTTTATTTTTATTTTTAAAAATTTTGACCTCCGGAGGTCGGTATTTTTATTTCTTATTTTTGAAATTCTAACCTCCGGAGGTCGGTTTTCTGCTACAAAACAAGCAGCAAATTGCTGCAAATTTTAGTTGCCCACCTGCATATTTATACCAAAACAACCCAAAGCCAAATAAACTTCATCCAACCAAAACAACACAATATTTTCAACATATACATTAAACTATTTCAAAATAAACTTCACCCAACTTCAAAATAAACTAAAATACGATCAAATTAAACAATTCCAAAAATATAGAAGTCTAAAATGTCAAATAGATACAACTACTCCTCATCACCCTCACTCTCCTTATCAGACTTACCATTCTCATCACCCTCACTTTCCTTATCAGACTTATCATTCTCATCATCCTCCTGATCAGATCCACACTGCTGGCCGGACATGGAGGAAAAATATTTCCTGATTCAAAAAGAAAAGTTAGTTGGGCCTGAAGCGCTGCATACCTCTTGTTCTCTACCTCCTTTGCTGCCGCAATCTCTTCTTCTCTCTTTCGGCTACAACAACAAGCTCGGCATTGAGATAAGTTATCTTACTCTCCATTGCAGCTATTGTCTCTCTATCCCCGCCATCAAAGCTTGAGGATGATGAACCACAATACCAAGACTTCTTCTTCTGATACGCCTTTTCTGGATAGCCATAGACTGAACCTCTAATCGGTTCACCAGCACTCTGTTTCCAAAGATTCTCGTTTTCTTCTTGTGTAAATGGTCTGTCCTAACTCTCAAGAGGTAGAGTACTACGATATTCCTGAGATATTCGTATATACCTATCCTGTAATTTAAACAAAGAACTCTACGATTAAGAATGTAATATATACAAGGAAAAGAAAAAAAGATTAGTTTGAATGGAGTTCTTACATATGTCTCTTGAGCACATGGCTCAATCCATCTTTCTTCTTTTGTGGGTTCGTACTCTTCTTGACGTGAGTAACCTTGAACATCTCTGGTACAGCTACCGGCCTACCCAACTTTTTTTCCTGCAAATAACATATATAGAATTTGATTTCATTAATCTCCAAAAAGTACTTATCAAAATAGAAAAAAATATTTTACTAAATTAAGAAAGTATACCATTATTTCCTTCCTAGTAACCTGGCTAATAGCTCCACCAGTGTGCAAAGATCCTCCCTTTTCTGATGCGCGAGCCATCTTCCCAATCTCACTCCTCTTTTTAAAATTTTCCTTAGTACTCCAATGTTTCAGTAACAGAGCCCATCGATCCGGTAACATGAACTTAGGAATTTTGTTTTCTCTTCGACAGTCACAAAATATGCTAGAAAGCAACTTTGAAGCTTTAAGCTTGAAGTTCACTTGAACGTCATCCTCGTGTTCGGGAGCCCATACATAATATTTCTGTAATAAAAAATAACTAAATATTTATTGTTCAAATGACTAGAGAATTTAAATGTATATGATGTGAATTTAATTTATATATATTCTTACCTTAAATTCATTGAACATCTGTCCTTGGGTGTTTACTGGAATCGAACTCCAATTCGGATACACACCATTATAGTGAGTTTTGATGCACTTTAAAATAATTTTTGCCATACCCACATCCGGACGTAAGCTGAAATACGAGTTCATTGACGAAGTAGAGTAAACAGAAAAATAATCAATCAATTAAAATATAAATAGATAAATGAAAGATGAAACATAAGTAAATCATACTTGTATCCTAATGGCTCGATGACGAGTCTCTGAAAATTGTCTCTATCGCCTGGCTGAGGACCATGTGCATCTGAGTGCTGGGTGGTGGGAGTATTAGGCTCTGAGCCATTGGATTCAAGATGAAGATTGGAAAGTCCAATTGATCCACTACTAGTATTCAAACTATTGCACTGACTAGCACTAGCTGATGGTATGGTAGACCCACGACCAAGATGTGAATAGCCCTGCAATGTTTGGTAACCCGAACTACGTACCACAGTGGGTGTAGATATAGTATAACCAGATTGTGGAGCCACATGAGTAGAGACATTATGTGACTGGTGTGCCAAGTGAGTAGTTGAAACTAAGGCTCTTTTTGAAATATTAACTCAAGAGGGCTCATCAGATATCACGACCCCAATGGGCCTTCTGACAGCATTGGCCTTAAATTTCTTTTTTGGATTAGCGGATTTTTTTTATCTACCCTTGTCTTTATCTACCATCTATATCAATTAAATATAAAGATTAAAATAAAGTAGTACAAAATAATGTCACAATGTCGAACAAATATATCAAACAAAGTTATCATAACGTAAGGCTTAATCCAAACAGTCTTTCACAATGTCGAACAAACGTTAAATTAAAACTACTAAAATATAAAGTATACTCAAATATAAATAGCTAAAAATCCACCAACTAAACATACAAATTGTTATTTACTTTCACCTGGGGCATTTCACTTTAGCTTATGTTTAACTTTTTTGGCTTTTGGAATGGCTTTCAGCTCAAAATGGGCAGACTGAGGTGGACAGGAGTTTCCCCAAAATCTATCATTCAAATTGCTTTGGCAATATTATTGAAAACTGTTGCAATGTTGTTCAATTTACAAGTTATATTTCAAAGAAGTGGTAATATTGTCCCTAAACTCTTTTTCTCCATTTCCAGTCACAACACTTAGTTTCTACAAATTCAATGATCAATAAAGGGAATGTGTGTTCACATGTTTCAGAATATCTACCTACATTACTTAAAAATCGATGTAAAAGGCTTACATTGAACTGTAACTTGTGAGATTGAACTCTTTTCTATGTATCAAACTCTGCAATTCTAAGGATTCTTTGACATGACTCATGAGCTACTTGTCATTAATTGAGCTAAGTGTCAACACTAGATGGACACAAATCGATCTTGCAAAAAATCAATTTTGTCATCAATAGGATCAACTAGTGTTGATACTTATGCTTAACAAACACATTATTCCTAAATTAAAGCTTAATATCAACAGTAGATGGACACAAATCGATCTTGCAAGACGCGTTAAAACTACTAAATAGTCTTTCACAATGTTGAACAAAAGTTAAAACTACTAAAATATAAAGTATACTCAAATATGAATAGCTAAAAATCCACCAACTAAACATACAAATTGTTTTTCATCCTCTTCAGAGGTTTCTTCATCATCTATCCATTCGCATGCATCATCTTCGGAAGTTTCCTCCTCATCTATCCATTCATCCTCTTTGAAAGTTTCCTCCCTATCCTCCTCCATATTTGTTGGCATATCTAACTCTTCTCTATTAACTTCTTCTAAAATGTGATCAGGATGCTCCAAATTCATTTCTAACTCAGCATCCACTACTTGATGAACACTTGATATTTCATTTTGATATGCAACATGCAATTCATTCTCAACTTCCACTCGCCCCATCAATTTTGTTTTGATTACAACCCACCAATCAGACATATCCCTACTCAACGGATAAGGAGCATAGTACACTTGCTTAACATTCTGTGCAATAATAAAAGGATCATAAGTCTCATATTTCCTAGTGTGCTTGACTTCAATGATATTATGTTGCTTAAGCTCCCTCGTACCTCTTGAAGTTGGATCAAACCACTTGCATTGAAAAAGTACTATTCTTTTGATTGGTCAACCCGAATACTCCAACTCTACAATCTCCTGTAGGACGCCAAAAAAATCAACATTCTTATTTTGATTTCCATCATCACCTTTAACCCAAACACCACTATTATTAGTTTTCTTATTCTTTGAGTATTTCTCTGTGGAAAATTTAAAATCATTTACGTTATATTGGAACATTGTGTGAACTGTAATCGGTCCCCAAGAAATATCCTTGAAAAACTGATCAAATGTGGCGGCATTTTCTGAATTGTAGACCTATATATGGTTAGTAAATTAAAAGTAATGTTAGTAGAAAGAAGAGTACACTAATCTCTTAATAGGTGTATATATTACAACACTTACCCAATTATTATACCACATTATAAATGATGGAAACACTTGATCATGACCATATTGGCACACAAAATAACTGTAGAATCACATTGAAAATACAGTTAGTTTCCTTAATAAAATCGGAGTTGAATATATGTTGTTTACATATTTAATTTTCTTACTCTAAGAAGGGTGGGGTTGGACTTCTGGACAATTCAACAAGACATGAAGCTCTGCAGATTTTTTCTCCTTTTCGGTAAGTTTGCGCAATGTATGTTTTTTTGAACCCATACCCAATTGGTTGAAGATTGATAATGATTGTACTGCAGAATCATTCCCAATATCATCATGTCGATTAGGTCTGTTTCTCAAACACGACACATAATCATCAAAGTAGTAAGAACAAAAGTGGGATCTTTCTTTAGCTAGATATACTTGAATCATACAGCCCTCCACCCTATGTTTATTCTTAATGCCCCTTTTAGACTTGCCAATGCTCATGTAAAATTTTATATTAGATATATAATTTCAAAAGATATATGAACGATTTATGAAAAATGAATAAATATGTTATAGTTACTTACCGCTCAAAAGGATACATCCATCTATATTGGACTGGACCTCCCAGTAGGGCTTCATGAACAAGGTGAATGGGAAGATGTTCCATCACATCAAAGAACCCAGGTGGAAGAATCTTCTCCAACTTATTACTACTAACAATGATATTTTTGGCCATCCGAACCAGATTCTCTACTCTCAATATGCTGGAACACTAGTCTTTCAAGAACAAACTGATCTCTGTCATCGGTTTCCATATGTTTTCAGGCAATCCACAAAAAGCAATCGGAAGTAATTGTTCCATGAAAACATGACAGTCGTGACTTTCATCCCATGTAATATTCCACGCTCAATGTCAACCCTCTTTCCCAAATTTGAGGCATATCCATCTGGCATTTTCAAGCTTTTCACCCACTCACAAATATTTCTCTTTTGTTCCATTGTGAATGAATAACTAGCCTTGGGCTTAAGTAACTTGTTGTTGGCAGACTCCTGTAAATGCAACTCCGGTAGTCTACAATGTTCTGGTAAGTCAAGTCTCACCTTAACATTATCTTTTGTCTTGCCAATCACATCCATTACAGTGTTGAACAAATTATCAAAATAATTCTTTTCAATATGCATGACATCAAGATTATGTCTAAGCAAATTATCCTTCCAATAAGGTAACTCTCAGAATATACTCTGTTTAGTCCAATTATGTGCAACACCATACCCATCAAATTTGTACGGTGGTTCCTCAGTTACCTTTGGAAAATTTTGAACCCTTTCCCAAATATCATCACCCGTTAATATTGGGGGTGGACCATCTCGTTCAGTTTTATTCTTTTTAAATGCATATTTCTTTCTCCTAAACTTATGATCAGGTGGCAAGAACCGACGGTGACAATCAAACCATGAATTTTTTCGGCCATGTTTTAATGTGAATGATTTAGTATCTTCCATACAGTAGTGACATGCTAACTTTCCAACAATCATCCATCCAGATAGCATTCCATAGGCAGGAAAATCATTAATAGTCCACATTAAAGTAGCACGCATGTTGAAATTTTGTTTACGAGAAATATCCCATGTTTCTACCCCCTCAGACCACAACAATTTCAACTCATCAATCAAAGGTTGTAAGTACACATCAATCTTACTTTTTGGATTACTCGGACCAGGAATGACACAATTCAGAAATATATATGGACTTGTCATACACACCTCAGATGGAAGATTATAAGGTGTAATAAACACAGGCCAACAAGAATATGGTGCAGCCCCAACTGAAAAAGGGGTGAAACCATCCGCACACAAACCCAGCCTAACATTCCTTGGTTCAACGGCAAAATCTGGATAAGTTCTATCAAAATGTTTCCAAGCCTCTCCGTCAGATGGATGACACATGACACCAGGTGGCCTTTTATTTTCACGGTGCCATCTCATATGAGGAGCAGAGTTATTTGATGCATACAACCTCTTCAATCTTGGTATAAGAGGTAAATAATGCATCACCGTAATAGCAAGTTTCTTTCCGGTAGAACCAGTCTTATAGTGAGGGTGACTACAAAACTTACAAGACTCTAGATCGACATCCTCCTTATAGTATAACATGCAAACTTTTTCACAACAATCAATTCTTATCGAGGAGAGTCCTAACTTAGACACCAATGCATTTACTTTATAATAAGAATCAAGAATCTCTACATTAGGATCAACTAATTCCTTTATAAGATCTATCATAGAGTCCATTGCTCCTTGAGAAATATTATTGTCAGATTTGATACTTAACAATCTAACTGCAACAGACAATTTAGAGTGTTGATTCCCGCTGAACAAAGGACTACTACAATCACGCAATTGTTCATAAAAGATGTTTGCTTCTTCTACATTTTCTCCTTGTTCAAAATCAGAATGCATCCCAAAAGCATCATTGACCATATCTGACATTCTAGAACCTTGAAAATAATTATGCTCGGTAGATCTACTACTTTCACCGACAACAAAGTTATTAAACATAGTGTCACTTTCACCTCACCATGACTAGTCCAAACAGTATACCCTGGTTTGAATCCATTCATCATAAGATGCATAGCAACAGTCTCTGTTGTATGATATCTCACATTTTCACAAATAACACACAGACACCTAATCAATCTTGAAGTAAAAAAATCATCAAGTGTCTTTGCATGATTTATAAATCTAGTGACACCTTCTACGAATTCTGGAATCATACCCGCTCGACCAGGATTGTTTCTATTATACATCCAACTACGATCCGGATCCATCTACACAAACAATAATGATAATTTTAATTCCAACAACTAAATTCACCAACAAAACGACATTATTTATTTTTACTTATTTAAACAACTTAACAACATTAACTAGTTTAGTTTTGACTTAATTCCAACAACTAAATCCACCAACTAAACGACATTATTTATTTTAACTTATTTAAACAACTTTAACAGGTTTAGTTTTGACTTAATTCCAACAACTAAAATCACTAACTAACCCACATAATTTTTTAAACTTATTTAAACAACTTAACAACTTTTTAACGTTAACTAGTTTAGTTTTGACTTAATTCCAACAACTAAATCCACTAACTAAACGACATTATTTATTTTAACTTATTTAAACAACTTAACAACTTTTTAACTTTAACTAGTTTAGCTTTGACTTAATTCCAACAACTAAATTTACTAACTAACCCACATTATTTATTTTAACTTATTTAAACAACTTAACAACTTTTTAACGTTAACTAGTGTAGTTTTGACTTAATTCCAACAACTAAATCCACTAACTAAACGACATTATTTATTTCAACTTATTTAAACAACTTAACAACTTTTTAACTTTAACAAGTTTAGTTTTGACTTAATTCCAACAACTAAATTCACTAACTAACCCACATTATTTATTTTAACTTATTTAAACAACTTAACAACCTTTTAACTTTAACTAGTTTAGTTTTGACTTAATTCCAACAATTAAATTCACTAACTAACCCACATTATTTATTTTAACTTATTTAAACAACTTAACAACTTCTTAACGTTAACTAGTTTAATTTTGACTTAATTCCAACAACTAAATCCACTAACTAAACGACATTATTTATTTTAACTTATTTAAACAACTTAACAACTTTGTAACTTTAACTACATTAGTTTTGACTTAATTCCAACAACTAAATTCACTAAATAAACGATATTATTTATTTTAACTTATTTAAACAACTTAACAACTTTTTAACTTTAACTAGTTTAGCTTTGACTTAATTCCAACAACTAAATTCACTAACTAACCCACATTATTTATTTTAACTTATTTAAATAACTTAACAACTTTTTAACGTTAACTAGTTTAGTTTTGACTTAATTCCAACAACTAAATCCACTAACTAAACGACATTATTTATTTTAACTTATTTCAACAACTTAACAACTTTGTAACTTTTACTACATTAGTTTTGACTTAATTCCAGCAACTAAATTCACTAACTAAACGACATTATTTATTTTAACTTATTTAAACAACTTTTTAACTTTAACTAGTTTAGTTTTGACTTAATTCCAACAACTAAATTCACTAACTAACCCACATTATTTATTTTAACTAATTTAAACAACTTAACAACTTTTTAACTTTAAGTACATTAGTTTTGACTTAATTCTAACAACTAAATTCACTAACTAAACGACATTATTTATTTTAACTTATTTAAACAACTTAACAACTTTTTAACTTTAACTAGTTTAGTTTTGACTTAATTCCAACAACTAAATTCACTAACTAACCCACATTATTTATTTTAACTTATTTAAACAACTTAACAACTTTTTAACGTTAACTAGTTTAGTTTTGACTTAATTCCAACAACTAAATCCACTAACTAAACGAAATTATTTATTTTAACTTATTTAAACAAGTTAACAACTTTTTAACTTTAACTAATTTAGTTTTGACTTAATTCCAACAACTAAATCCACTAACTAAACGAAATTATTTATTTTAACTTATTTAAACAAGTTAACAACTTTTTAACTTTAACTAATTTAGTTTTGACTTAATTCCAACAACTAAATTCACTAACTAACCCACATTATTTATTTTAACTTATCTAAACAACTTAACAATTTTTTAACGTTAACTAGTTTAGTTTTGACTTAATTCCAACAACTAAATTCACTAACTAAACCACATTATTTATTTTAACTTATTTAAACAACATAACAACTTTTTAACTTTAGCTAGTTTAGTTTTGACTTAATTCCAACAACTAAATCCACCAACTAAATCAACTTTATCATCTATAGGATCAAATAATGTTGGTATTTATGCTTAACAAATATATTATTTCTAAATTTAAAGCTAAGTGTCAACACTAGATGGACACAAATTGATCTTGCAAGAAAATCAATTTTGTCATCAATAGGATCAACTAGTGTTGGTACTTATGCTTAACAAATATATTATTTCTAAATTTAAAGCTAAGTGTCAAAACTAGATGGACACAAATCGATCTTGCAAGAAAATCAATTTTGTCATCAATAGGATCAACTAGTGTTGGTACTTACGCTTAACAAACACATTGTTCCTAAATTAAAGCTTAATATCAACGCTAGATAGACACAAATCGATCTTACATGAAAATCAATTTTGTCATCAATAGAATCAACTAGTGTTGGTACTTATGCTCAACAAATATATTATTTTTAAATTTAAAGCTAAGTGTCAACACTAGATGGACACAAATCGATCTTGCAAGAAAATCAATTTTGTCATCAATAGGATCAACTAGTGTTGGTACTTATGCTTAACAAACACTCGATGGACACAAAAAAATTATCACAAAATTAAAGCTAAGTATTAATACTAGATGGACACAAACACATTATTCAAAACAATTGTACTTGAACTTAAGAAATTTAGACGCACCAACCTTATCTCCAACTTTGATGAAAGAAGCAATATAGTCTTGTATCAACTTTTTTACATGTTGAGCTTCCTCAATTGCCTAGCACGAAAAGTTCTTAAATTAGTTAAATATAAACTTCATATCCAAGAATATTAGTTTTATATATATATATATATATATATATATATATATATATATATATATATATATATATTCAAGTTTTAATAAGTTCAAGTTTCAATTCAAGTTCATATCTAATTTCTAAACTTAATTAGTTATATATTCAAGCTAATTAGTTCCAAGTTCAAGTTCTAATTTCAAGTTCATATTCCTAATTAAGTTCAATTTATAGTAAATTCAAGTTATAATTAATTATAAGTTCTAATTAAGTTGTAATTCAAATCCCTAAAATTCTAAATTCAAACTAGCTAGCTAGTGTCCCAACTTCAAACTATTAATTAGTCCTAAAATATCAAATATAATTCAAACTATTAGTCCTAAATTCCAAATTCAAACTAGCCTTAAAATCACAAATTGAAAGTACTCCTAGAATTCAAAAATCAAACTATAGTGCTAAAATCCTAAATTCAAACTATTAGTAGTCCTAAAATCTCAATAATAATTCAAACTAGTCCTAAATTCAAAATTCAAACTAGTCTTAAAATCACAAATTCAAACTAGCCCTAAAATCCCAAAATCTAACTAGTGCTAAAATCCTAAATTAAAATTAGCTAGCTATTCCTAATCCCAAATTCAAACTATTAGTCCTAAAATCTCAATAATAATTCAAACTAACTCAAATAATACCCAAATTCAAACAACTCCTTAAATACCCTAATTCAATCTAATCTTACAATTTCAAAATCAAACTAATTAACTCAAGAAATACCAAATTTCAAACAAATCTTAAGATACCCTAATTCAAACTAACCCTAACATTAAAATTTTCAATTCACAATCAACAAACACAAACTAACAATCAAATAATCCCTAATTCAAACTAACAATCAAAAACCCTAAATCATTCACTTACTAACTAACAATCAATAAAACTAACAATCAATAAAACTAAGTATATTAGTACTCTAATTTTGAGATACTTCAACTAAATAGAAACAAAAGTAATCTTTTATGGAGGTTCTAAAAATTCACCTTGAGTAAGAAGGTCAGGGATGGTGGCGCGAACTGAGAAAGCTGATATGGAGGCGGCGCCGGTCGGGATGGAGGCGGCGCCGGTCGGGATGGAGGCAGTGCGACCTTCCTCTGCAGTTGCGCGCCCTCTGCAGCTGCGCACGACCTTCCTCTGCTGCTGCGATGGTGGCGTGGCGTGGTGCGGATCGGGGATGGGTGGGGATGGGCGCCGATGGAGGTGGCCCGGGGTGGGGAGTGAGACTTCACTTAGGTTTTGAGACTTCACTTAGGAGTGAGATTTGATATTATCATTCTTTTTTTAAGAGAATTGTTTAATTTACCGACCACGAGATGTCGGTATTTTTAAAAATAATTATCTATATTTAAAATTATTTAATAAACACCGACATCGTGAAGTCGATATTATTTAAATAAAATAATAATTTAAACACCGACATATATACATACATATATATATATATATATATATAGACATTAAATTTAATAAATTTAATTTATCAATCAAGTTAATTTTATAAATTTAAATTATATAACTCCTAAATATATAAATTTAATTTTATTGATCAACAAAAGTTTATCAATATCAAATTTAATATATAAATCTCCTTGAATTGATCATCGGTATTTCTTTAATTGATAATGTATTTCATATCTAAACCACTAGTATATAAGACTTGATTTGTTAATCTACTCGGGGAGTATATAATTAATCAACGTATTTATATATATATGATTTAACTACACATCAACAGAAGTTTAATTTAATAAATTTAATTTATCGATCAAGTTAATTTTATAAATTTAAATTATATAACTCCTAATTATATAAATTTAATTTTATTGACCAACAAAAGTTTATCAATATCAAATATATATATATAAATTAAACTTCTGTTGATGTGTAGTTAAAATATATATATATATATATATCATTTACATGTCGTCATAATTAGAAGCTGATCACTACACTTAACATCCATTCAATTAGATCGAACGTATATAATAATACTATCTCGCATTTCATACTCGAATGAATTATATGTTAGCTCTTCACCTCTACATCATGACATCAGATATTAAGTTCATGATTAGACGACGAACTGATAGAATTTGTACATTACTCTAGAAATATATGTATAATTATCTCCTAATTCATATCAACGTAATTTCATACTCTAAAAATGGATTATAGATATTGTTTTTTTTATTCCACGAATTCTAACTTTTTATTTATAAAAGTATACAAAATTGTTACAGTTTTTGAACAATTAAATGTTAGGTGTAAAATGAAATTTTAGTATTATGCACAATAGCAAAATTATGATTATTAATAGGAATATTTTAAACAAACCGACTTCCGGATGTCGCTTTTATTAAAAGTAATTAGATTTAATAAAAAATACCGACGTCATGAGGTCGGTATCACATTAAAAAGTAATCATGTTAATTAAATAATATTGACATCGGGAGGTCGGTATTTTATATTAAATTATTTTTTAACTTGTATAAAACCGTCATTCGGAAGAGGATTTATTTAAAGTTAATTGAAAATATTAATTTATTACATACTATTTAATTTTACCGACTTCCGGAAGTCGGTATTATAATTTTTTTGTTTTTTATTTTACACAAAATCGTCCTCCAGAAGATGATTTAAATAAAATATATTTCTCAATTTTGTTTTTTATATTTAATTGAGAAAATAATACCAACATCAAGAGGTCGGTTTTTATTGTAATTCATTTTCTGGGAAAAATTCCAACCTCCTGAGGTCGGAATTTGGTTTTCCCGCTTTATTTTGCATAAAAACCGACTACTTCTTGTCGGTTTTCATATCAACGTAATTTCATAGTATACAAAATTGTTATAGGTGTAAAATGAACAACAAACCGACCTCCGGATGTCGCTTTTAAAAGTAATATATGAAATAAAAATACCGACCTCCGGATGTCACTTTAATTAATAGTAATTAGAAAAAATACCGACCTCATGAGGTCGGTATTTTAATTACATACTATTTAATTTTATCGACATTCGGAAGTCGGTATTATAACCGACATCAAGAAGTCAGTTTTTATGCAAAATAACCAAATTCCGATCTCAGGAGGTCAAAATTTTTCGCAGAATAAAAACCGACCTCTTGATGTCGGTATTATTTTCTCAATTAAATACCGACCTCATGAGGTCGGTATTTTATATCAATTTATTTTTACATACTATTTAATTTTACCGACATACGAAAGTCGGTATTATTTGTTTTTTATATTTAATTGAGATTTATTAGTTTAATACCGACATCAAGAGGTCAATTTTTATTGTAATTCATCTTTTTCGGGAAAAATTCCGACCTCCAGAGGTCGGAATTTGGTTTTCCCGCTTTATTTTGCATAAAAACCGACTACTTGTAAATACCGACCTCCGGAGGTCGGAAATTACCGACCTCCATTTGAGGTCGGAAATTTTTAGGTCAGTATTCACTGTTTTTTTAGTAGTGGGTCATCATGGGGAATTTATTTCAGTTTTTTCAGCTCTCTTTGGTATCCAGAGTAACAATGATGTTGAGTCTTTTGTCTCTCTATATTGAAATGGAATGGTGCAAGGAAAATTGTATCAACAAGATCATTGTTGACGAATTATATTTTTATTGGCTTTTTGTTTGTCAACTTTTCCCTTGTAAAGAGTTGAATTTATCCAACTTACTTAGTTATTATAAGGGAAAATGCATAAGTACCCCCAACCTATTTCTAAAATCCCAGAGACACAATTATACTATACTAAGGTCCTATTACCCCTGAACTTATTTTATAAATAATTTTCTATCCCTTTTCGGCCTACATGGCACTATCCTTGAAAAAATTGTCAACATGCGCTGGGTCCAGAAGATAGTGCCACATAGGCCGAAAATGGGTAGAAAATTATTTATAAAATAAGTTCGAGGGAGTAATAGGACCTTAGTATATTATAAGTGTGTCTCTGAAATTTCGGGCATAGGTTGGGGGGTACTTACGCATTTTCCCTTATTATAATGAGGTTTAGTTTTATATCTCCCTCCTACATGTATTTTATTTTTGGTTTGATAATAGACAAGGTGGGCGTCAATGCCAAACCTTTCGCCACCTCAAGGCGGATTTCAAAGGAAAAAAAGAAGAAGTTATAGAAGTGTGAAAATTATATACCAACATGTATAATAGAAAAAATAATTAAAATAACAACTTGAAGAATTATGAACATTCACAAAGTAGACATTGAAATTTTGTAGGACAATACAAGACTCGTTCAATTTTTGTTGAGACTCTACAAGATGTATTCGATATCAGTTAGGATTCTTGGAGGCTGCTCTACCCGAAATCCTAGCTCATGTCTATATAAAGGGTAATATATTCCCTTAAAAAGTCAACTTGAATATTTCGCGAATTCATGAAATATTCATAAAGAAATAAAAATATGTTGGACTTTTCTTGATAATCAAATACTTCAAGAAGATCCACAAACACAAATTCTTTCATGGTGATCAAGTCCAAATCATCCCGGCCAGTTCAAGAAATATGTCACTAACAACCCTTTAATCATGAAGATCAAGTCCAAATCATCCTTGTTCAAGAAATACGACACTAACGACCCTTGAAACACGGAGATCAAGTCCATAACATCCTAATTCGAGAAATACGCCATCATGACTCTCGAATCACGAAGAAAGTTTAAGAGAGAAGAATCAAGAGATGAACAGATTTGTACGTGCACTATTTATCAATAAAATATGAGAAAAGGACAAATATACCTCGAAACTATCGTAAATGGTATGTCAATACCCTTCGTTATACTTTAGGACACTGATGCCCTTACCGTCTAATTTTTGGAGTGTATATACCCCTTTGCACTAACGGAAAGATACATGTCACGATCTTAACAGCCTATCCAAAATTTAGTGATTTTTTTATCCACAATTAAAAAATTGACCCAAATAATTAAAAATCCACCAAATAATTTTGAAGACCCACACCCAATAAATCTAATTTTCCCTTTCTTCTCAAGTTCCAACAACCAAAGACTGCACGAACCAGTTAAAACACACCACCATCGCGACTCCATCTTCTCCAGTGAAGTTCCACAAACAAAGCCACCTCTAACTGCTACCAAACCCAACATCCTTCGATTCGGCGAAACCAACGAGGCTGCAACCCTTCGGCTACCACGCACCCATCTCTCTCTCAACGTTGTTCCAACAGCTCCGGCGAGCATACCTCTAGCTCTCTTTACAAAGCTTCAACAATGGCGGCCAAGAAGGCACTCCGTAACCCATAAAAAATCAATCTCAATTCCATCAACTGAGAAACCTCCAAAGTTCTTTGTTGATGAGAATCATATTAAATTAGGATAGCAATTAATATGAGATTTAACTATAAAAAACCTCTAACCAAACCGAGAAGATAGTCTATTGGGGGTTTGGGGTTATAATTTGATGCGGGTCTTAAATTATTTGGGTAAGTTTTTAATTAATCGGGTCAATTTTTTAATAATGGATAAAAATTAAATAAATTTTACATAGGCCGTTAAGATCATGACACGTGTCCCTCCGTTAGTCCAAATAGTATATACACTTAAAAATTAGACGTTAAGGACATGAGTGTCCTAAAAGTATAGCGAATGGTATTTAGGTAACATTTACGATAATTCGGGGGTATATTTATCATTTTTCCCATAAAATATACATGTTTCTTCATATTTTTTTGCGATTTCAATATATTTTCAGTCACTTTAAAATTTGTTGCAAACACATAATAAGCTTTTCAACAATCATAATACTTAAATGTGTATCAACTATATATTCTTTATCCCAACCATAAAGAGAAGATTCCTTGTTACAAAACCACAAAAATACTTGGTGAAACGGTAGTTATAAAAGATAATAAGGATTTATAAATCTTTCAAGCAAACAGATGCATCGTGGGCATTTGGTCTAGTGGTATGATTCTCGCTTCGGGTGCGAGAGGTCCCGAGTTCGATTCCCGGAATGCCCCATCTCTTTTTTATAATTTTATTTAAATGATTTTTGCGAAGTCAGAAATTTTGTTAAGAATATCCAAGATCTAATATATATGTGTGAAAAATAATTTTTGACCTATATATTCCGTACTATAATTTTTCGATAAAGCGTGTCCGATTCGCCACCCTTGGCTAAGCGTCCATACAAGTTAGTATGTACTCCCTCCGTCCCTATTTACTTGTCCATATTTCCTTTTTTAGTTGTCCCTATTTAGTTGTCCATTTTGACAAATCAAGAAAGGACAATAATTTTTTTCCTATTATACCCTTATTTACACTTCTTGAAAATTGTAAAAGTGTATGTTGTTTCCCTCCAATTTATTTCACTTTAATTCAAATAAGTAGTTGTAATTTTGAAGTGAAAAGTTGTCATAAGGGTAAAATTGTAACTTCACTATGCTAATCATTGTTGCCTTAATCTGTGTGCCATTTCTAAAGTGGACAACTAAAAAGGGACGGAGGGAGTATCATTTTGATTGTTTTGGAGGGTGGGGGTACTTTGTTTAATATATTTGCTAAAGAATCCACACTGAGATTGATGTTCTGAAAATTGCAGTAAACACATCAGGCAATATTGATAGTGACATCAAGACAATAATATAGTTCATGGTGGGGCTCAAAGACATGTGCGGACAATTTAATCTAACAGAGTCAAGTAGACAACATCGAGCATAGTCCAGACTGCTCTCTAAAATAATCTATGTTCCTATTAAAAATAGATTTTTCTTAATATTTGTTATTTCACAAAATCAATATATAAATCATATTTTTCTTCTTATTTTACATTTGAGAGTTGTTAATTAGCTTTGAAAGTATGAATTAAACCAACATAGGAAAACTAAATAATTAATTAATGTTCATTGATCAATTTAATTAATCAAAATAAAGTAGTCATGAATCATTTTTATTTATTGAAAATTTGATCTAAAATAATATTTACTAAATAAGGTTATAATTTGGAAATTTAATAGTTGACCAAAGTCAATATTTGAGGTAAACAAGCTCAAAATTGAGATTTAAAAGTTCTTGGAGGTTCTGAGGGTGATTTTGAACTTGAATGGATGGTTTAATTTGGACGAGTCCAAGGGGGCTGGGTGGGGGTGATTCAGATACTTAAGTTATATAGTAGTTAATTTAAAGATTAAGGATTGATCACGATCAACAATGTGCTTGGAGGTCCTATCTGATCGGTGTTTTGAGAGTTTCAATTGGTTTGTAACGTGTTTTTAGGAGTGATTTGCATATTTTTGTTTGAATTTTGATGGCTTCGGGTGAGTTGGAGCAAAAGCCAATAATGGACTCTAAATATTTCAATTTTATGCAAATACATATAGAGTTATCTACATATATATGCACTTGATCTCTATAACTTTACTTAATTATTTCTTAATAATTTATCGCAAAATAATTTTCTCAAATACACGAGTTATTATTAAGAATGATCAGTATATATATGCAAAGTAAATTCAACTTATTTCTACACATCTATAAATGAGGGTAGAAATATGGTTTAGGTTAATGTTTGTAGCCACCCATCAATAATAAAAGAGAAATAATCAAATACCAATAAACCCAAAATTATGAACGCTACACTAGAGTTGAGTTCACAACCTCGCGCAGTAAAGGGTTTATCTACTCATATTTTGTAACATCAACAACATGATCATTAAAAAATCATATTTACTTACAAGAACAATGTTAAAATAATTTCAAGAAACTAAAAAGATCTCCACGAAAACTATCAGAATTTGTACACAATAATATCCTAGAGATTACCATAACTCATCTACATAAAAACCCCTAGAATATATATATATATATATCTACTTCTAAATTGAGAAAAAATATGTACGTAGCTCTGCTTCTGAATTGAGAATTATCGTTGTTGCATTTGAATTCACTTTATGATTATGATCAAGCATATTCAAGGATCATAGGATTGTACCATTGAAAACACTGTTTTTTTGTAAAAAAAAAATGCACTAATATTTTATTGATTTAGTCTGTGGTAAGATGCTGGACATGAGTAAAATGTACCACCTTTTATTGATTAAGTCCGAGGTAAGATATTAGTTGGGTTTGTGAGTTCGAGGTAATATTTTGGACGGGTATATGGACATAGCGAGTCTATCATAGGTCACATCACTCAACATCCAAGGAGAGAGTGTATGCCGATATTACCATTGGTCATTGCATTGCGCTGCATATATTGTATCTTATATCCCATTGTTGTTCTCTTTGTTATTATATTGCTATTAAATCGGGGAGTCTTTTCTTCTTTGCAAGATTTCTTTAGCATTATTTATTCGATATAATAACTACTTAAGCTCGATTGACCTATGATGCCTACTGAGAACTAGTTTTTTTTTTTTTTGGTACAAAACGATAATAATATATTATAGATTAATATGCATCAGTACAAAATAGTGGCATCGCATGGTTATAGCTATCATGTGTAGTTAGGGGAGGGGACTGATTACACTTAGTATTTATACTAGTGGGTGATAAACGCCTAACAAAAAGAGTTCCAGCCTTGTCTGCTTCTAGATATTTTACAGCAAACAAGGGTGGAACTGATAATATCAAAATAGAATTGGTCTTCTTCAACTTCGCACCCTCCTTAGCTAGAATATCTGCCACTTTGTTCTCTTCTCGATAGCTATGCTGCACAGGAGGCCTCCCTAGCTGCTTGATTAGATCCCTCAGATAATATATTAGAGTATGACGGATGATCAACTTTTAGATATTGGATCACCTCTTTGCAATCTATGGATATTTCTATCGGTGTTAGATTGTGTAGTTTATCCACTCTTAGCCCTTTCACGAAGGCTGAAATTTCAGTTATGATAGGTGTTGTTGTTGTTAGAGATCCCATTAAACCTATTACCCAGTATCAGTGGTTGTCCCTTATCACGCCTCCTATTCCTCCTATGCCAGTCGGCGTGTTCATTGATCCGTCAGTATTGAGCTTAAATTTTACTTCGGGTGGCTTCCACCCAACTTGGATCGTTATATTCCTAGTTGTTACCTTATGAGAGTTGGTTAAGCTAAGGTATTTAGGGAGTTTTAAGGTTGATGTTGTTTTTCTTGCGGTTGTAATAGTTGTCATTCCTTAATAACCATATATTCCACATGTAGAAAGGAAATGGTTGTTTCCATTGGAGATTCTTGGTAACTATGAAATCTTCACTATTAATGGCTTCCAACCAGCAAGGCTCATGAGTGTTTTTGATTTTCCTTATGGTGCTCCCAAGACCAATGGCTTCCCAGAACTTCTGTACGTTTGGGAAATTAAGGAAAATATGTCTTATAGTTTCTGGTTCGTAACAAAAATAACATTGCCAAAGAATGAATTTAATCTTGTTGGGGCATTTCAGCGACCAAATTTTCTCCATCCTCTTGCTTCTTTTGATTATTTAGAAGCAAAATGATATACAGAGTTAGTCGTCAGTGTCCCTTTGGGATTTGGGTACCGCGATATCCTATCCTTGACTCCTGTTGTAACTGGTATGTATACTCCATGAATCTGATTTGTAATGGAACATGGTAACTCGAATGATATTTTGTTGAGGTTCCATGTACCATTAGTAGTTAGTATATCCATAACTCTCATAATATTCTCTGCTTCCGTCAGGGGGCCTTGTATAGCTTCCCTCAGAGTGCTACCATTATCTAACAACCTATCATACCACAGAACTGTTGTTTCCCCTTTCCCTATCGACCATTTAAGTCCTCTCATACAAACTTCCCATCCATTGCTTAGCCCTTTCCATGTCCTACTATAATTGTTGTTCTTTCTAATTATATTGGTTGTTTTAATCCCTTGTGGGGAGTATTTATTAATTAATAGGGCTGCCCATGGAGAGGAGCTATTGTTGTACGCCCTCCAAGCTAGTTTTGCCAGTAGGGCATTATTTTTCACTTCAGCCCTTTAGGCACCCAAACCTCCGTCAGCTTTTTTATTTGTAAGTGTTTTCCAATCGATCATATGTAGTTTCCTTTTATCTCTAGTGGATCCCCATATCAAGTTCCTCTGTATTTGGTCGATTTTTTTGGTAATTGCAGTTGGGAGCTTAACATATTGCATAATATGCATGGGGATGTTATTTAAGCATGCCATAGCAAGTGTGGTTCGACCTGCAATGTTTAAGAATTTTGTTTTCCATCCCACTAGTTTTTGGCTGAGATTGTCTATTATGAATTGGTAATCACTCAAAGTCGGACTTTTTGTAAAGATTGGAAAACCCAGGTATTTACCAAAATAGGTACTTTTCTTAATGCTTAGAGTACTGGATATGTTGCTTTTCAGCTCTTTACCACAGTGTTTGGAGAAGATAAGCTTTGATTTAGAGTAGTTAATTGATTGCCCTGATTTCTCACAGAATTTAGCTAACACTTTATTAATGGTTGCAGCATTTTTGCTGTCTGCTCTACTCATAAGTATTAAATCATCTACAAAGAATAGATGGGACAAAGAAGGCCCTCTTCTTGCAACTTTAATTGGTTTCCAATTATTTTTTCTAACTTCCGATTCAATCTATCTGGAGAGCATTTCCATGCAGAGAATGAATATGTAAGGGGACATAGGATCCCCTTGTCTAATACCTCTAGAAGGCTAAAAAAAGTCAGTGCAATCTCCATTCACTAGTATCGCAACACTACTAGAAGAAACGCATGACCTGATAAGATTAATAAGGTTTGTTGGAAGGTTAAAAAATATAAGTGTTTTGCGGATGAAGGACCACTCAACTTTATCAAAAGCCTTTTCTAGGTCGATTTTGATCATCATGTTTGCCTTTTTACCTCTCATTCTTTGGAAATATGATATGACCTCCTGGACTATTATCGCATTATATGTGGCTTGTCTTTTTTGGAGGAAGTTCGATTGGTAGGGTCCTATCAGCTCATTCATTATTGATTTAAGTCTGTTTGCTATAATCTTTGTAATGGTCTTATATGTGGTGTTACATAGAATAATAGGCCTATAATATTTTAAGGTGTTAGCTCCCTTAACTTTGGGTATCAAGCAAACATGTGCTTGGGTAATATCCTTAGGCATTTTTTCTTCCTGAAATGCTTATTCACATAGAGTTATGAATGACTTACCCACTATGTCCCAATACTTTTGGTAGAAGAAAGGATGTAACCCGTCTGGTCCTGGGGCTTTGAAGGGTTGGAAGGAAAACACTGCTTGTTTTATTTCCTCTATCGTGGGAGTGTCCCCCATACTCTTTGGAATTATAAAGTTATTTTTGACTAGCATAGCATTTACAGTGTATGGGGCTATTTCATGTGAGGAGCGGAATAGTTTATCAAAGAATTTAAGTGTAATGGTTAGCAGACCAGGGAGGTCATAAGTCCACACTCCAAATTCATTTTCTAGCGCTACTATTTTGCTTCTCCTTCTTCTATTTAAGGTAGTTATATGGAAGAATATAGTATTTGAGTCTCCATCGTTTAAACAATTAACTCTGGATTTTAGTTTCCAGAAATCTTCTTCTTGCTTTAACACTTGGTTAAACTCTTGAGTTAATTCCTACTCCAGATTTATAAGGAAAGTACTCGATTTATATCTGTCTGAGTTTTGGATACCTTCGATTCTCCTTAGTAGGTTACTTTTTTTTTATAGAAGATATTCCCAAAGGTTTGTTTGTTCCATTTGGAGATTGTTATTTCGAAATCAGGAATTGCATCTCTTATATTCTGGTGTTTGACCCAACAGTCCTGAATGATGTTCCTTAGTTCGGGATGAGTCGTCCACATTGATTCAAAACGAAATATGTTGTGACGACGTTTTTGATTATTTTGGAATAGAGATAGGAGCAAGGGGCAGTAATCTGAGTGGGTACGTGGGAGATGACTTACTTAGGCATTTGGGAATTTTTGGAGCCATTCATTATTTGCTAGGTAATGGTCAAGTCGTTCTAGAATAAGCTTCCCTTTGTCCCTAAACCTTTTATTTAGCCACGTGTATTTCCCCCCTTTAAAACCTAGATCGATGAGCTCGCAATGGTTTATTGTATCCCAAAAGTCAATCATTCAGGATCTATTTGCCGGTCTACCCCTGGACTTGTCAGAGCTACTCATTAATTCGTTAAAATCACCCCCTATTAACCAACAACCGTTATAAGTATTTTTTATTCTTTTCAGGTTATTCCATAATATATTCCTCGTGCTTCTACATGTACTAGCATAAATACAACTAAATAGCCAAAAGTCATTAGTAGTACGTACCTTCACCGTAGCATGAATATCCTACCCTGAGGTTGTGATATTGTACACTTCCAGAATGCTATCGTCCCACAGAATGACCAGACCTCCAGAGTTTCCAACAGATGGAACTTGGATCATGTTAGTGAATGGATATTCATCTATAAGTACCTGATGATCGCTCATTTTTGTTTCTACTAGAGCAACTAGTGGAGGTTTATGCCAATCTATTAATGACCTGAAGTTTCTACGAAAATCTTGATTATTACTGCCCCTACAATTCAAGATTATTAAGTTCATTGATCTATTCTAGTTGGGTGGGACTATCATTGTTACTGGCCTCTCGTTCAAGGGTGTCCAAACCCTCAAAGTTGGATTCACTACCACAATAAAGTTCCCTATCCCCGTTGAGCGGGGGGCTCGTATGTCTATAGATGCTTTTCTTAAATTTGGAGGACAAAGTAGGATGCACTTTTTTTCGAATTGTTTTGAATAACATTACTTTAACCTCTTTTAAAACCCATATCTCTGTTCGTGTTTCCCTCATCAATTCCATCGTTTCTTCTAGTTCCTGCATACTTGGATTTGGTTCTATGATTGGACCTACGACTAAGGGGGATAGGGGGGGACGGGGTGAGGTGGTACCTGTGAGGATGATGCTACATGGGTTGGTATATTCAAGTTCAGACCCTCCTCCGTCCTGTTGTCCTGGTTCTCTTCTTGCTCCTCCATCGGGTTGTTCCATGGGGATATCGCTACTTCCTGAATCTGTTGGGGGAAAGAAGAGAGGTGTGTCACACCTCTATTTCGAACTAGCCGAAACAGTTCACAACATAATATGGCCGACACTCTGATTTTTGGAAAATAATTTTTGTTTTTGTTTTAGAGTCACCACTTAAATTTTAAGGAAAAAATTAGGAAACTATTTTTTAAGTATGTAAATGTAAACTCTGTTTTTATTTGCGAAACTAGTGAGATTCTGAGTAAGAGTTTTGGTTACTCGAGGGGAAGGTGTTAGGCATCCCTCAGAGCCTATCCGAATATAGTCCTTAAACTCAATTTAGGAAAATATAATTAGGAAAACTTGTTTATTTATTTTTTTCTATAAAAATCAATGGTAAGTAAATTTTATTATTTTAAGAAAAGAGTAAAATACAAGGTATGATGTATATATGTCTATAAAATTATTAGTAGTATGTTTATCATACAGTAATAAATAAATAAATAAATGTACTAAAATGTATGATAAATTTATATGTTGAAAAATATAGACGTGTCTTATATAAATGTATCCAAAATAAATGTTGAATTTAAATGATATGAAAATTTGTCGTTTTATTTATATATAGAATTAAAACGTAAAAATAAAAATAAGATTATAATCTGGTTTAAATATATAGAGTAGTATGTGTGAAGAATAAAGTTTAATGAAATAAATAATAATGATATTAAATGTTAAAATATTATATAAAAGTTCGTGATCTTAAATATATTTATTATAAAGTGTAGTATATATAAACATGTGAACACTTATTATTTATTTACATGTATAGATAAATTGACGATAGATTATATGTAGTAAAGTAATATGTATATTTAAGTGTAAGAATTTATAAATTATAAATAAATAAATAATATTAGTAGAAGAGATAGTAGATAATAATAGGTTATGTAGAGAAAAATATAGAGTATATACCTTTATATGTATGACTTATGTATCTATGTACCTTGTATTTGAACCTGTTGACATATCTAAAATTTGAAATAACATGTTAAAAAAATGTTTTTAGCAATGTTTGATTTTTTTTATAAAAATAGTCAATATATTTTATAAAGGGGTGATGTAAAGAGTATAAAAATAGACCTAACTATTGAGCCTTATTCTATAGTTATATTTATTTATTTTTTGTTAAATATATAAGCCTACTTTCCTACTTATTTTCTTAAAAAGTATGTATGTCTAAAGGTAAATATCTTAGACATAAGTAATTTCTAAAGGTAATTATTCTAGCCTTTTAATTAGTTTCAAATTTATTTGGAGGTCCTAAGCCATGAGTAGGCCTAAATGAAAATTATTTTAACCCTTTTGAAACTTCATTTGGAAAACTTTTTAAACTATAAGCCCCATCTTTTCACTTAAAAGGCCTGAAATTATGCTATAAATAAAAATGCTAACCCATTTTTAAGAAAATGTTTTTTGTATCATTTGTTCTAAAAGTGTTTCAACTAAATTCATAAATAAATATTATTAGCTCAGATAAATAATCTTCGAAATAAAAGACAAGCAATATATCAAAAACTTGTAAGTAAAGGTTAGCCAACATATCAAAACAACATAGGTAGGACAACGAAAGAAAGGCTAAGAAAACATTGGACTCCTAATTTGCGAGACTCCAAGAGTTGCGATGATCCTAATTGCTGTTGGCCTAATATTTTAGGCCAAAATGAGTTCCAAAGTAGAAACTCTAGCTCTCCGATTGTACATGAAACATAAAAAAAATAAAGAGATAAAGATTAGTAACTTAATCTAATGATCAAGCATGCCAAAACTAAATTGATAAAATATATATACATATTAGTAGAAGTTTGAGTTTAAAGGAAACAAAAAGGACGCTCATTCTTCGGCCAAAGTGCACAATTAATCAAGTGGGGCATCTCACTGGACCTTCCAAAACATATTGGAATAGAATTTTATTGATCTATGAACAAGACAATTAATCACACTTCAAAGTTCCAACCTATATGGTTCTATTCTAATTTTGAAGGCATAGTTGAAAGCATTCTGGCGCCAGTAAGCACTATATCACTTAGAGAAATAGAGACACTTCATTGAAGAAACAAAAAAAAAAACCATTATTTAGTGAGCACATGGATCCCTAGAAGCAGAAACCTTTGAAATTCAATTAGAGAAACTGTACCTTTGGAATTGAAGAGACATGGAAGTAACATTATTTAACTTAAATTAACTAAAATCAAACCATAACAATCCATTACACTAGGAAGCCATTTTTTGCTAGTTTAAGAATGCAAGTAAAGGTTGTCTATTGTTGTTTTTAACAACCAAATCAGCACATTAACTCACAATAAGATGGGAAGTTTGAGGCATAACAATATTAACACAATAAAAAGATTGCAAACAGAGAAGTTATATGTTGATAGTAAACCAAATTTTGCTCCAAAACTTTACCTCTTTTGCTAAAAATATTCAAGGGAAGAAAAACAAATCATGAACTGAACACTCGATATGGTAGATGTACTTCTAAACCTTTTTAAACTACTTCAGAAAATTAAGACCAAGAATACACGAACAACCAAGAATCAAGAGGCGGGACACATTGATTACAACATGGAGTGGGAAGCTGGAACCTACAAAAGCGAAATTAATACGAGAGACGAGAAACTGCCAGCGAATGCATTCGTATTCTTACTTAGAGAAAAAAAAGAAAGAAAACAAACACCTTGATTTAGGATTACTACACAACAGTACAACAACTCAACAAGAATGTGCAAGAACAACAAAAATGTAAAGAAAAACTTTTACATGGTTTAGATGAGATAAGTATAAACTCCAATATGAACTTTAATCATCTTGGCACTTGATTATGTCGAATTGGGAATTTTTGCCTCATGAAAGTCAATTACAATTTTTTATTAGTTGAATGTAACACATACCAGTATGAATGACATGAAGCAAATCAGATTATGTGCTAAAAATAAAGAAATTTGCACAGACCATTATCTTAGGTTACAAAAAAAACGACCAAATGCTAAAACAAATGGGATCAAGAGGGAAACATATCATTCGTTATCCCAAACTCTCAGAGAAACAAGAGATGAATATCAGAAAACAGAGGACATCCAATCGTTTCTTCAAAGGACTGAACCATATGACAACAAGATGATAAAATAAGTGAGAAGAAGAATTTTTACCTTGTGTTGAGCAGCAAACTAGGAACGTTTTGTCAAGATTCTAACCTCAACTCAAACTCGAAGCCAAACGAAAAAGCATAGAAGTAAAAGAAACTAAGCCAAGATATTTTGTGATTCTCAATTGATTATTGGATTTTCTTGCTCGTTCCTGGATTGTTTTTGGACGTTGATGGATGATCTTTGAATGAGGACCGAAGTCCTCATTTTATAGTCAATTAGGGGCTCCAATAATTCAAAATTTGAATTCTTGGAAACAAAAATCTTAGAGGAAACGACAAAGTAATCATGAAGAGGAAGAAAAATCTCTCAAGAATCGACCTTTTCAGGTCAATTTGAGAGTGTTGAGTGACTGTTGGGGCATTTTTGGGCGACGCAGAGCCGATTTTCTGACAGGGAGATGGGGGATCACGTGGGGGAGGCCATGGGCGGTGATGCTAGTGTAGGGTCAGAGGAAGAAGTGATGGGAGAGGAGCCTAGGTCTATAGAGAAGATGTTCTGAGGAAGAAGGTGGGAGAGGAGCTTGAGGCGTTGTTTTGGGGAAGAGGAAGCGGCGTGGGCGGCTGATTCTGGGAAAAGAAAAGCGTAGGGGCGGTGGTAGAGTCTATTTAGGAGAAGAAAGGTCTTTGGTTATTTTGGGCCGTCTGATCGTTTGATCGGACGGTCAAAAATTAATCAAGAGTTAAATAAATAATATAGAAAAATGTTGAATTAAATTGGCCCTTAGATTAAATCGGACGGTTGTGATCGAATCTGAAGAAGCACAATCCAAGTGCTTCTTATGTGGCACGTGCAAATTGGCTGAATTAAAATAAATTGGATTGCCAAATTTTTCTCAAATTAAGTCCATTTAAATTATAACCCTTCTTTATTAAATAACCATAATTTATTAAATTA
Source organism: Solanum verrucosum (assembly GCF_900185275.1). Taxonomy (NCBI): domain Eukaryota; kingdom Viridiplantae; phylum Streptophyta; class Magnoliopsida; order Solanales; family Solanaceae; genus Solanum; species Solanum verrucosum. Next base: position 1,287,232 of record NW_026020426.1, read on the forward strand.
AAAACAATTATTTTGCAAGACTAGCTTATTTGATAAAATTAGTCATTCTACAAATAAAATTAATATAAATTAGTAACTTATTAATTAATTAAGCTTTCCTAACTTTTTAAAAAAATGTTGAAAAATATTTATCGCAATAATAGAAATTATATTTAATTAGAAAAATCGAGTTAACCCTTAAGAAAAAATATTTGTTTGACGTGAAATTTAAAAATGAGAAAGTAAGTAGTAATATTTATATAATATATTTAATTTTTTTAATATCAAAAATAGTATTTATGAAATAAATTTACCAAATAAAATAAATAATTAAAAATCTTTTTCGTACTCCTACAAAAATTTCATAACATATATATATATATATATATATATATATATATATATATATATATATATTCTATTATTATTATTATTATTATTATTATTTTAGTTAAATAAATGTGGAGAGCCAAAATTGGGTGTCAACAACTTGCCCCTTTCTTTGTCCATGGAAGAGAGTAAAGAAGACGTGGACAAAGAAATACTGACACAATCCAATTTTAGGCGACCCACCAAAATACACCTTGAGCAAAACTTGGAAAGGAATGTTTATGGAGTTATGGCCGAACTCTGGATTCTGAGTTGCCTACATATCTCAGGTTTCATGAGAAATCAGGCCATATGTAATTCGAGAGTGTAGGAGCATAGCAAATTTTGATTAAAATTTGCCCAGTGTCGAATTATGGTGATACTGATTTTTTTTTTGGTGGTGAGGTATGAAGAGATTGGCACGAATAGAGGGATGGGATAGTTCTAAAGAAACTCGAATGAGAAATGTCTCGTAGCAGTTTCTACTAAAGACTCATGGTAGAGAGATGAATTTTCAAAAAGACTTCCCCAATTTTGAGTTATAATGAACTGAGACATGAAAGATCTATAAGTGAAATTTAAATCTGAATTTTTGAAGATCGAGTCGAGTTAAGTTTTGAAAGTGAATCCTTGACGTAGCTAGTGATGCTTGACATTGCACTGACTTTCCCTAGTTTGCTGCTTAGAGGGAGTTCCTCGTTGAAATGCGTTGTCTTGCAAAACATGTAAAAAGGTGAAAAGTACCTATTGCGGTTCAAAAAATTATGAATTGAAATTGTAATGTAAAGAGTAGAGTGTAGATGTTCAAACAATTGTTGATGTCCCTTTTTTTGTGTTGTGAATGTGATGTAGGTAAAGTAACTTGTAATGTAAAGGCCCTCGACTGGCGGGGCCGTTGTAATGTAAAAGCCTGTATCCGGCTGTGTAAAACTTGTAATGTGGACCTCCACTTGGCGGGGCTGTTGTAATGTAAAAGCCTGTATCCAACTGTGTAAAGCTTGTAATGTAACATATTATGGTTAGCGTATGACAACGTCGCTATGCTTGCATGCCCCCGAGCGGTGGAGCTTCGGTGCCATCGCTACAATGTTAGTCTCCGATTGGCGGAGTGTTGCTTCTTTTGCTTATGTACAGGCTCCGATCGGCGGAATTCGATCGATGTTTTCTATGTACAGCCTCCGGTTGGCAGAGTTCGACGATGTTTGCTATGTACAGCCTCTGATCGGTGGAGTTATTGATGAGGTTACATTACAAGCTCCAGTAGGTGGAGTTATTTTTGACAGAAAGCTAACTATCTTATTTTCCTACGAGGGGTCCCTCTCTTCAGTAATTGGTCTGGATCTTGAGCGTGCCCTACAAAAAATGAAATGTTCTTAGATATAAGATGCAAGTTGAAGTACATTCAGGAAATAAAGTAGGGAAAGAGTATTTTGGCTCATGATTGTAGAAGTCGAATGGCGCCTCCGGTCGTGCCCCGAGACTTGATGTTATTTTCTTGATTCTTGTGTTCCTGCGCTCAAAGAATTTTTTTTAGTTTGGGAGGGGGGGTGTTGATTTGTATCAACTCGCGGACTGAAGCCTCGTCACTAGAATCCCTCGAAATTTTCTTAGCCTGCACATAGTTTCTTAACCTAGAGACTTGGTAGGTGGAAGAGTAGAAAAAAAATCTTTTGAAAATAATTAGATTGTTTTTCTAGAAAATAAGTATACTATGTATATATTAGGTATGCATATATATAGTAATTCTTTATCATTTGTTTTTAGGTTATGACATGTTCCGAAGTTGATCGAGTTTTCCATTCTGTTGACTATATCCAAATAGTCTTCTTGTAGCTTTTACCCTCCTGATGAAGCTTCTCTAGCTCTTTTGCAGACACTGCGACGATCGAGATTCTTCATATTATGAGGTTACACTAACTATGATGAAGTGCTTCCTAAGGGTGAGAAAAAAATGGAAATTATGCAGTGCATTGATCGAGCCTGACTCATGCTACCTACGTATCCCCAAAATAGGAATCAAATCGTAACGTAGTTTGAATACAAGTGGGAGAAATAGAAGTATGTAATGCAATGACCGAGCTTGACACAAGCTGCCTACTTATCCAAGTGGAATCAGGTCGTAACGTAGTTCAATACAATAGAAAGTGAAAAATATGCAATGGAATGACCGGGCCTGACTCAGGCTGCCTACGTATCCAAGCGAAATCAGGTCATAACGTAGTTCAGATACAATAGAAAAGTGAAAAATATGAAGGAAAAGTAAGAAACACGTAGTGCAATGACCAAGCCTGACTCAGACTACCTACGTATCCAAACGGAATCAGGTCAGGACATAGTTCAAATACTAAAGGAAAGTGAAAAATATGAGGAAAAGTAAGAAACATGTAATGCAATGATCGAGCCTAACTTAGGCTGCCTACGTATCCAAGCGGAATCAGGTCAGGATGTAGTTCAAATACAATATGAAAAGGGGAAAATATAAAATGGAATGATCGGGCCTGACTCAGGCTGCCTACGTATTCGAGAGGAATTAGGTCAGGACGTAGTTCAAATACAATTGAAAAAACAAAAATGTAAGGGACCGAATTTGACAAGGATTGCCTACGTATCCCACCGAGGGAATTTAGGTCAAGCATAGTTCTAAATACATGGAAATGATGATTTTGGATTTTCTAAGGAAGATTGGATCCGATATGGGTTTCCTACGTACCCCGTCGTGGGAAGTCAAGTCTAGACGTAGTTGTGTTACATCACAAATGCAAAAGTACCATAAATAAGCGCTAATCTTAAAGTCTTCAGATGTAGTATATCTTGATGGCGTCTGAATTGATTGGCTTTGTGCTCACTCTGCCGTCCATTTCTGCTAAGATTACAGTTTCTCTAGAGAGTACTCTATGAACCATGTAGGGGCCAATTTGGTGCAAATTTCCCTTTGACTTCTTCTTGGTGAGAAAAGATCTTCTTCAATACTAATTGCCTTAGTGTGAACTGTCGAGGTTTGACTTTCTTGTTGAATGCTTTGGTCATTCTGTTCTGATAGAGTTGTCCATGACAAACCGCGTCCATCCTCTTTTCATCATTGAGCATAAGTTGTTCATGCTTGCTACGTATCCATTTTGCATCGTCCAGACCAACCTCTTGGATAATCCTTAAAGATGGTATTTCTACCTCGACAGGTATTACTGCCTCCGAACCATAAACCAACATATAAGGAGTTACCCCAGTTGATGTTCTGATTATGGTGCAATAACCGAGTAAAACATATGGTAGCTTCTCATGTCATTGCCTGTTACTGTCCACTATTTTCCTTAAAATCTTCTTGATATTCTTATTTGCAGCCTCAATTGCTCTATTCATCTGTGGCCGGTAAACTGTGGAATTTCGATGAGCAATCTTGAACCTTTCATAAGTTTCCCTCATAAGATCGTTGTTGAGGTTGGCTGCATTATCTGTTATGATTGATTCTGGAATTCCAAACCGACAAACTAGATTGTTGCGAACAAAGTCTGCTACCACCTTCTTTGTCACTGCCTTGTATGTCGAATCTTCAACCCATTTTGTGAAATAATCGATAGCCACCAGAATGAAACGATGTGCATTTGATGCGGGAGGCTCTATGGGTCCAATAACATCCATGCCCCAAGCGGCAAATGGCCAAGGGGAACCCATCGCATTGAGCTCATTCGGTGGAACCCGTATAAAATATCCATGCACTTGACATTGATGACACTTTTGCACATACCAGATGCTGTCTCTCTCCATGGTCATCCAAAAATATCCAGCTCTTAAAATCTTCTTTGCCAAAGTGAACCCATTCATGTGAGGTCCACATGTTCCTGCATGTATTTCTTCCAAAATCCTTGTCGCTTCTGCGGCGTCGACACACCTCAACAATCCTAAATCTGAAGTTCTCCTATATATGATTTCTCCATTAAGGAAGAAATGATTGGACATCCTTCTCAAAGTCTGTTTCTGCTTACTTGTGGCATCTTCAGGATATTCTTGTGCTTCTATCAATCTTTTGATGTCATAGTACCAGGGTTTTCCATCCAGTTCCTCATCTACATGAAAACAGTATGCATGTTGATCATGTATCTCTATATCGATAGGGTTGATGTAATTCTTGTCTGGGTGTTGAATCATCGAGGACAAAGTTGCCAAAGCATCGGCAAACTCATTTTGAGCTCGAGGGACATGCTTGAACTCAATCCTTGTGAATCTCCTACTCAACTCTTTAATGTAATGCAAATAAGGCAGGATCTTGACATTCTTAGTGGTCCATTCTCCTTGCACCTGATGAACCAATAAATCAGAATCTCCTATCACCAAAAGTTCTTTAATGTTCATGTTGATGGCCATCCTAAGTCCGAGAATACAAGCTTCATATTCCACCATGTTATTGGTACAGTAGAACCTAATCTTAGGTGAGATTGGGTAATGCTAACCTGTTTCCGAAATGAAGACTGCTCTTATTCCAACTCCAATAGAGTTTGATGCTCCATCAAAGAACATCCTCCATCCATCATACGACTCTGATATGTCTTCTCCTACAAACAAAACCTCTTCATCATGGAAGTAGGTCATGAGTGTCTTGTAATCCTGGTCCACCGGGTTTTCTGTGAGGTGATCAGCCAGGGCTTGTCCTTTGATGGCCTTCTGTGTCACATACACGATATCAAACTCGCTCAACAAAATTTGCCACTTTGCCAGCTTACTTGTAGACATTGGTTTCTGAGAGATGTACTTGAGTGGATCAATTCTTAAGATCAAGTACGTGGTGTATGCAGACAGGTAATGCCTAATTTTTTGCGCAATCCAAGTCAAAGCGCAACATGTTCGTTCCAACAAGGTGTATCTTGCCTCGTATGGTGTGAACTTCTTACTCAAATAGTAAATAACTTGCTCTCTTCTACCTGTCTCATCATGCTTCCTTAATACACATCCAAATGCATTATCCATAACAGATAGATACAATAACAAAGGCTTTCCAGGCTCTGGTGGGACCAATACTGGTGGGTTGGACAAGTATTATTTGATTCTATCGAAAGCCTTTTGGCATTCCTCTGTCCATTTCGTGGCATCATCCTTCTTCAGTAATTTGAATATAGGTTCACAGATCACTATGGATTGAACTATGAAGCGACTGATGTAATTCAGTATTCCCAAGAAACTCATCACATCCTTCCTAGTCTTGGGTGGAGGTATCTTGGATTGCCTTTATCATTGATGGATCCAACTCTATGCCTTTCTTGCTAACGATGAATCCCAATAGTTTTCCCGCAGGTACTCCAAATACATACTTTGTTGGATTCAACTTCAGATTATACTAACGCAACCTCTCAAAGAACTTTCGTAAGTCATCCAAGTGGTCTGAACTTCTTTTGGATTTGATAACGACATCATCCACGTACACTTCAATTTCCTTGTGGATCATGTTGTGAAAAAGTGTAGCCATGGCCCTCATGTAGGTTGCACCGACATTTTTTATACCAAATGGCATTACCCTGTAGCAATACACTCCCCATGGAGTGATAAATGCTGTCTTTTCTGCATCATCTTCATCCATCAGGATTTGGTGATATCCTGCAAAGCAATAGACAAATGATTGCAACTCATGTTTTGCACAATTATCTATGATTATATGAATATTTGGAAGAGGGAAGTCATCCTTAGGACTTGCTCTGTTGAGATCTCGATAGTCCACACATATTCTGATCTTTCCATTCTTGTTTGGCACATGCACAATATTGGCTAACTATGTGGGGTAAATTGTAACCCTCATAACGTTCACTTCAATTTTCTTAGTTACCTCCTCCTTGATCCTTAAACTCAAATATAGCTTGAATTTTCTTGTCTTTTGCTTAATGGGTAGACAAATGGGATCAGTTGGTAATTTGTGTGAGAAAATATCAGTGCTTAATCCTGGCATGTCATCATAAGGCCAAGCAAATACGCCGATGTACTGCTTAAGCAACTCTATTAACTCTTGTTTTCTTTCAACCTCCAAATGTATGCTGACTTGTGTTTCCTTAACGATATCCTCATTTCCTAAGTTGACCACCTCTGTTTCATCCATATTGCGTTTCTTCTGACTTTCAACTTGTTCAATCTCATGTGGTAGATTTTCAGGCATCATGCTCTTATCATACTCTTCGTGATCTTGTTCATCACTTTCACCTTGCTCGGTAGATTTGTTACACGTCACAACCGTTGAACGAAGATTTTTATTAATATGAGCGCTGAAAAGTGCAAAAGGTAAGTAAAAATAAATAGATATTTAAAATAAAGAGAAACTTTTTACAGAAAAATAAAGACTTTTTATTTCAAAGCATTCTAGTTTTTAGAAGAGGCAAGCAACAAAAGATTAGGCTTGATTCAAGCCTCAATTTGATCATGAGAATTTTAAAATTAAGACTACTTTTCCACACTACCAGGACTCTGGTTGAAACAAGGATAGGCAGATGGTCAAATTCTACAAGATTTCTCCAGGTTCGGCATCATGAATGGTCAACTTGTTGAGACTTATCTCTTTCTCTTCTCCAGCCATGGCCACGAACAAATTGCCTATTCCTTCTACGATGTCATCAATGCCAGTTTGATCTAGAATCAAAGCTTGTTCTGGTACAAAGATTGTATCGCTTGACCCATGACAGTCTCTTCCCGAGGCAGACTCATATCTGAGTCCGTTGGTGCCTCTCCGATGCTTCAGCTAGATCGGCTCAACTATGCCATTAGACTTAGGTCCAAGTCCATTCTTAGGCTGATATCCATACTTTAATATCTCTGACGCAACCATTTTCACTGCACTTGACAACTTTGTATTACCTGTCTCTGCTTCCTCACCGACCCTTATAGCTTGCATAATTTCCAAAGTGTGAAAGGTGGCTCCGTCTAACTCGTCAGCGACTGGGATATAATTAACAGAAAGGATGGGGTGACTGAGCTCTCCGTGGATGGTAACTGTAGTGCGACCCTACTAAATTTTTACACATTGGTGAAGAATGGAAGGAACTGCTCTTGCCATGTGAACCCATGGTCTTCCTAGCAACAAGTTGTAGTTGGATGATACATCTATCACTTGAAATAGGATGGAGAATTCAGCCGGCCCCACCTGCAATGTGAGATAGATCTCTTCAATGACATTTATTTGCGATTTATCAAAAGCTCTAACTTTCACACGACTTTCCCTCATCTCTCCCATATTAACACCTAAATCCCTCAAAGTGGTGAAAGGACATATGTTACATCCAGAACCACCATCAATTAGAACTCGAGTCACAATCTTATCACAACATTGAAGCACTTTGTTGTGCCTAGCCCCTTCTGCAAGCAACTCATCATCATGGAAAGAAATCTTATTAGCTTCCACTATTCTTCCAATCGTTGAAGCTAAGGTTTCAGTTGTGGTCTCTTTTGGAACATTTACTCTGTTCAATACTTCCATTAAAGCATTCCTATGAGCTTCAGAACTCATTAGTAAAGGCAAAATAGATATGTGGGCATGTGTCTTCTTCAGCTGCTCTTCGACTGAATAGTCTTTAGGCTGCATCTTCTTCCAAAATCCCACAGCTTCAACATCAGTAACATTCTTCTTTGGATTCTATTCTTTTCCAAGAGCTCTATGATTTAGATCCTCTGGGGAATAACACCTCCCCGACCTAGTCATCCCTTGAGCCACGACAGTGTCGATCATATTTCCCTTGGCGGGCACTCAATAGTCCCATGGGACTGCTTTGGTGTCATATTCAGGCTTTCTAGTGATTAGAGTGGTCACTACAACTCTCATGAGATATGTTTGAACAGTCAGAGGTTCCCTTAGTTGAACAGTGATAACAGGTTGCGCCAAAGATGTCATGGCATCTAGTTCATCTATGTCTGGACAATCAAGCCCCCCATATTCTTCATCTAGAGTAACCATGTTGACTTCCCGATTCTCATGGTTTGGCAAGGGGTTGTTGTTCACATTGGGAGGCGCTGTAGTGCATTTGATTACTCCTCTTGTGATCAAAGACTCGATCTGGTTCTTCAAACCTTAACAATCTTCTGTGTCGTCTGTTTGGATTCCCGAGTGGTAAGCGCATCACTTGTTTCCATCAAAATTGGTTGCAGCACTCCCGCTATCCTCAAACTCTCAAACAATTGGGCGTAGGGTTTGGCAATCGGTGTGTAAGTGTGAGCATTTATAGCTTCAAGATTTGGATGTTGCCTCGGTTCATATGCTGGTCTATTTTGGTGGATTGGTGCTTGGACAAGGACATATAATCTTGGAGGATTTTGGTATGCTGGTGCTCGGGGTGGATTATAGTGTGGTTGGGTATTATATACTGGGTATGGGATGTATGAAGTATGCACAACGATTTGGGGATTACTGGGGTATTGATGGGACGATCCTCATTGTTGGTAAGTGACAACTGAAATATCCTCCCTTTTCTTTTTGATACCACCAATGGAACTCGATTGTATGGCCCTACTTGTAGGTTGCAATGCGACCATAGACTGAATCTTCCCATATTTGACACCTTCTTCTATGAAGTCTCCCATCTTGACCAGTTCTGCAAACTTCTGCCCCATTATTGACATCATTTTGTCAAAGTAGACACCTTCTTGAGCTTGAATAAAGTACTTCGAGAGATCACTCTCATCTAGTGGTGGTTGCACCCTTGTGGCTTCGGTTCTCCAATGTCGTGCTTACTCTTGGAAATTCTCTGATGGCTTCTTCTGTATGTTGGTCAATGAGAATCTGTCAGCAGCAATTTTAGTATTGAATCTGAAGCGATTCATGAAGTCCTCAGTCATTTCCTGCCAATCACGCCATTTTCGAGGGTCCTAGAACATATACCAGGTCAATGCTTTTCCTGACAGACTCCGGATGAACAACCTCATCCTTAACTTCTCATTTCTCCCTGCACCGACTAACTTGTCACAGTATGCCCTTAAATGTGCGTGAGGGTCACCTTTTCCATCGAACATGTCAAACTTCGGTGGTTTGTACCCTACCGACATGTCAATGTCTGGATAGATGCACAAGTCATCATAATCTAGACTCTCCGTTCCTCTAGTAACTTGTAAGCTTTTCAATGCCTTTCTTAGGCCCTGAAGCTGGGAATTTATCGATGCATCTTCTTTCAGCTGGGTATCTTTCTCTATTTCTGCATATTGATCGACATCATATGGTACATTAACCACTGCTGGGATAGTGAAGGTAGGAGCTCCAGCGGCATATACCGGTTGAACATGTGGCTCATAGGGAGCGACAACATGTGCCCCAAGTATCTGCTGCATTGTAGGTATGGTAGGGTCGGGAATGGTCCTAACTGCGATTGGAGAAGCTTGTGGAACTCGACCGTGAGCGGGAGCGTGTTGAGTTTGTTCTGGCTGATTTGGCAAGTCGGCAGAAGGCAAGTCAGCCTTTCCGAAGTAGATAGGCGTCTTGAAAGTAGGGAAAGTGGTAGCTGACAGTTTGGCCAAGTCTCGCACTTGGCGTAATTCTTCCCTCAAGATCTCGAGTTCTTGCTCTATGCGAGCCATTTTCTCTTCATTTTGGATGTCCATCATGCTCCGAGAACCTACGGGGTTCTCAATAGGTATCATTATGCTTGCAACAACGTTGAACTTGTCTTTATCAGTCATCTTTCCTTTTGATCGAAGGTTGTATCGTGAGTCAGCCAGTTTGCAAGTCGACACAAATCAACATACTTTGGGGATAAATGTTGAAAAAGAAAAGAAAACAAAGAAAAAGGAAAACTATGTTAGTTTGGGAAATATTGAAAGATGTAACAAATATGTAAGTTTAACACATATATACACCAATTTGGCGACATTCGAAAAGCGTCCTAATATAGAACCTCTTTTTGCCTGAGGTTGACCTACGTTGCAATTAGTTTGATAACAAATGATCCATTTAAACACATTTTAGATTTTGGAGCAAACATAGCTTCATTGATTAGGGTAGTGTTGGATGTTACATTGAGGTAGGTAATCAGAAACCTAAGAAATGAAAGTACGGGGGGCCATAAGGCATACAAGAGGGATAGACCACATGGCACTTTGAGGAGCTTAAAACGAGTTCAAAGAAGAGCGACAAATCTATGGCCAGGTTGGGGCATCATCATTCCCATCATAATATGGCATTGGGTGGTACTCTGGAGACTCGTCGGGGCCGCGTTCGGGAGACAAGTCTATCACCTGTAACACCCCGTATTCGAATCAGGCCAAAAATGCAGATTTTGAGAAGTTGTAGGTGCAACTTACAGTCACCATCCACAGACCGTAGGTCAGACCACGGCCCGTGCTGGTGGTCCGTGATTCACCACTGCAACCTCTCCCCAAACCAGCTCAGAAAATTGGCTAAGTCCCGACTCACGGACAGACCCACGGTCCGTAGATCAGACCACGGTCCGTGGATTGAGACTTCTTTACCCAGCCTCTGACACAAACTACGGTCGACCAACACAGACTGTCATTCGATGCACGGTCTGTAGGTCTGACCGTAAGTGAGGGTCAGCAGTCAGTTAGATGAAAATTTTGGTCAAGTCAACTTCAGATGGTCATAACTCTTAGCACAAAATGAATTATGTGTCCCATGACCTATGGTTAGATAGATAATTGTCACGCCCCGAGCTACCCCTGAGACGCGGACACGGGACCTAGGACCACAAGTGATCCCAAGCTAACCCTGCTGGCATGATCATGAGCATACTAAAGATAATAAACTGATGCGGAATCTAAATCATAAATAAATCTGAAAAGATGGGGAATACTCATATACTATAACTGAATATATCAAATCTGAGAGTTTAATACAAAAGAAATATCAAACTCAAAACACTAAGTTGAATCTAACTATGTCTGAAATAAGCCTCTATACTGACTAGAAATGTTGGGACATGCCCCAACTAGATCTAGCAAAACTTAAACTAAAGAATAAAAGCGATAAAGATAAACATGTCACTAGTCCACGAAGAATGAGGACTCACCACTGATGCTGCTGAACTGAAGATCGGGAATCGATCTAAGCGTGATCTGGATGCTGAGAACCTGAACCTACATCACGAGAAGATGTAGCGCACGTATGCGTCAGTACTTGAAGGGTACTGAGTATCCAGGATAGAGTAAAGCTGAAATAACATATAACTCAACAAAGCAATAAAGCAATGAAATAATCTGAACATGATAGAGATACTGAAAATACTGAATACTGAGCTAACTGATGCAATGACCAATTTATAACATGTTGACTAAATACTGACTGTACTGTAAATGTGCTCAATGCAATAGAGTCTGACTGAACTGTGGGAGCTACTAATAACCGACATAAAACCACATGAGCTAAATGTGGAGTCCGATGTATACGCCCCATCGAGAGGACCCACTATACCCTGCCAGAGGTAAATTCATGCTGGCTGATCACTAAACTGATGTTGCCCACAGGGGGGACTTACACCTACATGGCTCGTAGTTCTGGGACTATATGGGTACGCTGAACCCTAGTCCAACTCAGTATTATGCTACTCCCAATGGATTAAGTAATTAATAGATTATGACTGAATTTCTATAAGTTACTGGATAGCTAGAACTGAACATACAAACTGAGAATGCAACAACTAATCTGATAATGATGCATTCATAAACTGAGGCATGTATAACTGAATACTGAAATATCTGACCTAGCATGTGTAATTCAAGAACTAAAGAAATACATAGCTAGGGTTCTGAAATTCATGTGATAAACTGAGCAATAACATGATAATCTGATTTGGAACATTTAAATAACTAATTCATGATGATCTGTTCAAATTCTAGAAACCCTAGGTCTGTTCATAATCATGAAATCAAGAAACTGACTGAATTCTAGGGACCCAATGGGCGAAAGGAATCCACTAGTGAAATCACACATACCTGGACCGTCGATTGAATGACGGCCCGTCAGTCCAGTCCGTCAGTCACTCCGACAACAGTTAATTCAGGGGTCTTTTGTTCTTTTCCTATTTCGTTTAACCCCTTAGATACGTCGTTTAAACCCTAAATCAAGAGGTTTTAATCAATTTAAGCCTAGAAACATAACTAGAACTTATCCAAGTCAATTCATTAATCAAAATCTTAGAAAATTAGAATCAAGAGAGGAGAAAAAGGTCAAGTACCCTAGTTCAAGAACGCAGCAAGGTTCCATCATTTCCAGCCCCGAAATCGAAAGATTTTTTAGTGGAATTTGTCACCAGGTATGTGGGATTTCACTAGTGGGTTCCTTTCGCCCATTGGGTCCCTAGAATTCAGTCAGTTTCTTGATTCCATGATTATGAACAGACTTAGGGTTTCTAGAATTACAGCAGATCATCATGAATTAGTTATTTAAATATTCCAAATCAGATTATCATGTTATTGCTCAGTTTATCGCATAAATTTCAGAACCCTAGTTATGTATTTGTTTAGTTCTTAAATTACACATGCTAGATTAGATATTTCAGTATTCAGTTTTACATGCCTCAGTTTATGAATGCATCATTATCAGATTAATTGTTACATTCTCAGTTTGCATGTTTAGTTTCGAGCTATCCAGTATTAACAAAAATTCAGTCATAACCAGTTAATCACTCAATTCATTGGGAGTAGCATAATACCGAGTTGGACTAGGGTTCAGCGTACCCATATAGTCCCAGAACTACGAGCCACGTAGGTGTAAGTCCCCTCTGTGGGCAACATCAGTTTAGTGATCACGCCAACATGCCTTTATACCTCTGGCAGGGTATATTGGGTCCTCTCGATGGGGCGTATACATCGGACTCCACATTTAGCTCATGTGGTTTTATGTCGGTTATTAGTAGCTCCCACAGTTCAGTTAGACTCTTTTGCATTGACCATATTTCAGTACAGTCAGTATTCAGTCTTAGCATGTTATTCAGTATCTATATCATGTTCAGATTATTTCATTGCTTTATTGCTTTGTTCAGTTATATGTTATTTCAGCTTTACTCTATCATGCATGCTTAGTACCTTTCAAATACTGACGCATACGTGCGCTACATCTTCTCGTGATGTAGGTTCAGGTTCTCAGCACCAGATTACGCTTAGATCGATTCCCGATCTTCAGTTCAGCAACATCAGTGGTGAGTCCTCATTCTTCGAGGACCAGTGACATGTTTATCTTTATCGCTTTTAGTCTTTAGTTTCAGTTTTGCTAGACCTAGTTGGGGCATGTCCCAACATTTCTAGTCAGTTTAAAGGCTTATTTCAGACATAGTTAGATTCAACTTAGTATTTTGAGTTTGATATTTCTTTTGTATTAAACTCTCAGATTTGATATATTCAGTTATAGTATATGGGTATTCCCCATCTTTTCAGTTTATTTATGAATTAGCTTCCGCATCAGTTTATTATCTTTAGTATGCTCATGATCATGCTAGCAGGGTTAGCTTGGGATCAATTGTGGTCCTAGGTCCCGTGTCCGCATCTCGGGGGTAGCTCAGGGCGTGACAAACTTGGTATCAGAGCATTAGTTTTAAGTGTCCTAGGATGTCTGAAAAGCCGCACTAACTAGAGTCCTTTTCATGGGTGTGAAGTGCACCACATCTAATGAGAGGGAGGTTACAAAGTGATTTTAGGAAAACTTCACTTTCTTGATATTCTTATCGTGCATTGGTATGATCTCGTTTCTAATCCATCCTTATGCGTTTAAGATCATGCCTACTCAAAGAGCTTAGGCAAGGAATGCTAATGCACGCAATGCTAACGCAATTCCTCTAGTCCCAGATCAGGATGTTTCGAATGCAGAGTTTCGAAATGCCAATTCAGCTTTTGGCTCAGGTATGACCAACGAGAACAATCAGCATGTTCCAGTTCCTACTAATAGAACTGGTGGATTAGTGGCAGCTAGAGTTTGAGATTTTTATAAGGATGAATCCGCCTGAGTTTTAGGGTCACAAGTTGGTGAAGACCCACAAAACTTCATTGATGAGGTTAAGAAAATCTTTAGAGTGATTCAAGTGACTGATAATGGTAGGGTTGAGTTGGCATCCTACCAGCTTAAGGGTGTGACTCACATATGGTACACTCAACGGAAAGATTCAGGGGCTATTTTAGCTTTTATGACTCCTTTCATAGCAGTCCAATTTAGTGTTAGCCCAGAAACTCTCTCAGAACCCTTCTCAGTCTCTACTCCAGTCGGTGACCCAGTTATAGCTAGATGGGTATACAGAAATTGCCCTGTCACAGTCTCTCAGAAAGTCACCTCAGTAGATCTTGTAGAGTTAGAAATGGTAGACTTCGATGTCATTCTAGTCATGGATTGGTTACATTCCTGTTATGCCTCAGTCGATTGTAGAACTAGGATTGTTCATTTTCAGTTTCCAGACGAACCAATCCTAGAATGGAAGGGTAGTAGCTTAGCGCCTATGGGTCGATTCATTTCTTATTTTAAGGCCAGATTGATGATCTCTAAGGGTTATCTCTATCATCTAGTTCGGGTTAAGGATTCTAGCTTCGAAACCCCAACTCTTGAATCAATCCCCGTAGTCAATGAGTTTCCAGAAGTGTTTCTAGAAGATCTTCCCGGAGTTCCTCCCGGAAGGGAAATCGACTTTGGAATTGATCTCCTTCCAGATACCCAGCCTATCTCTATTCCTCCTTATAGAATGGCTCCAGCTGAGCTTAAGGAATTGAAAGAGCAGTTGAAAGACCTTCTAGATAAGGGCTTCATCAGACCCAGTATTTCACCATGGGGTGCACCAGTGTTGTTCGTGAAGAAGAAAGATGGTTCTCTCAGAATGTGTATTGACTATAGGCAGTTGAACAAAGTCACAATCAAGAATAAGTATCCTATCCCCAGAATTGATGACTTGTTTGACCAACTTCAGGGTGCTAGTCATTTCTCAAAGATAGACCTCAGATCAGGTTATCATCAGCTTAGAGTCAGAGATAGTGACATTCTGAAGACAGCCTTCAGAACTCGATATGGTCATTACGAATTTGTAGTTATGTCATTTGGACTAAGCAATGCTCCTGTAGCTTTCATGGATTTGATGAACATAGTGTTCAAGCAGTACTTGGACTTGTTCGTTATCGTCTTTATTGATGATATCCTCATTTATTCTAGGAATGAGGAAGAACATGCGAGTCATTTGAGAGTTGTTCTGCAAGCTCTCAAAGATCGCCAGATATTTGCAAAATTTAACAAGTGCGAGTTTTGGTTACAATCAGTTGCCTTCCTTGGGCATATTGTGTCTAGTGAAGGAATTCGAGTAGATTCCCAGAAGATAGAAGCAGTGAAACAATGGCCTAGACCTACCTCTGCTATAGATATCAAAAGTTTCTTAGGTCTAGCAGGTTATTACAGAAGGTTTGTGGAAGGATTTTCATCCATAGCCTCACCATTGACTATGTTGACTCAGAAGATGGTCAAGTTTCAGTGGTCAGATGATTGTGAGAAAAGCTTCACAGAATTGAAAACTAGGTTGACTACAACTCCTGTCTTGACTCTACCAGAGGGTTCAGATAGTTATGTGATCTATTGTGATGCATCCAGGGTCGGCCTAGGTTGTGTGTTGATGCAGCGAGGTAAGTTATAGTTTATGCTTCCAGACAACTTAAGGTGCATGAGAAGAACTATCCAACTCATGACCTCGAGCTTCCAGTAGTGGTGTTTGCACTAAAGATTTGGAGACACTACTTGTATGGTGTTCATGTAGATGTGTTCACAGACCATAAAGCCTTCAATATGTGTTCACCCAGAAAGAGTTGAATCTTCGCCAGAGAAGATGGCTAGAGTTCCTCAATGATTATGATATGAGTGTGCATTACCACCCTGGTAAGGCAAATGTTTGTAGCAGATGCCCTTAGCAGACTATCTATGGGTAGTGTAGCACATGTTGAGGAAGAAAGGAGAGAGCTAGCAAAGGATGTTCACAGACTTGCTCGCCTAGGAGTTCGTCTTATGAGCATATCAGATGGTGGTGTAATGGTTCAGAATGGGGAAGAATCTTCTTTAGTATTAGAAGTTAAGGAAAAAGCAAGACAGTGATCCAATATTGCTAGAGCTTAAGGGTGCAATCCAGAGCAGACAGTGGAGGTATTCTCCCAAGGGGAGATGGTGTACTTCGCTATCAAGGTAGATTGTGTGTTCCTGATGTAGGTGAATTGAGACAACATATTCTCACATAAGCCCACAATTCCAGATATTCTATTCATCCAGGCGCCACTAAGATGTCCCGTGACCTGCGGGAAGTCTATTGGTGGAATGGTATGAAAAGAGATATAGCAGATTTTGTGGCTAAGTGCCCCAATTGCCAGCAAGTCAAGGTAGAACATCAGAAACCAGGAGGTATGACTCAAGAGATTGACATTCCTACTTGGAAGTGGGAAGTGATCAACATGGACTTCATCACAGGTTTACCTCGTACTCGCAGACAACATGACTCCATTTGGGTGATTGTTGATAGGGTTACTAAGTCTTCTCGCTTTTTGGCGGTCAAGACTACAGATTCGGCGGAGGATTACGCCAAGCTTTACATTAATGAGATTGTGAGGTTGCATGGGTTCCTTTGTCTATCATCTCAGATAGAGGTCCTCAGTTTACCTCTCATTTCTGGAAGTCATTTCAGAAAGGTCTTGGTACTCAGGTTAATCTTAGCAACATTTCATCCACAGACGGATGGTCAGGCAGATACCATTCAGACCTTAGAGGACATGTTGAGAGCTTGTGTGATCGACTTCAAGGGTAGTTGGGATGATCACCTTCCTCTTGAGTTCGCCTACAACAATAGTTACCATTCCAGCATTCAGATGGCCCCTTATGAGGCATTGTATGGGCGTAGATGTAGATCTCCAGTTGGTTGGTTTGAAGTAGGTGAAGCAGCCTTGATAGGACCAGATTCGGTCCTTGATGCTATGGAGAAAGTGCAACTCATTAGAGATAGACTTAAGACTGCTCAGAGTCGCCAGAAGTCTTATGCAGATGTGAGAAGAAGGGAACTAGAGTTCCAAGTTGATGATTGGGTTTTCCTGAAAGTGTCACCTATGAAAGGGGTGATGAGATTTGGCAAGAAAGGGAAGCTCAGTCCCAGATATGTAGGCCCTTACCGGATCTTGAAAAGGATTGGTAAAGTGGCTTATGAGTTGAGTTGCCAGCAGACTTAGCAGCAGTACATCCAGTCTTTCACATTTCTCTTTTGAAGAAGTGTGTGGGTGATCCAGCATCCATAGTACCATTAGAGAGTGTGGCCGTGAAAGATAGCCTTTCATATGAGGATGTACTAGTTGAGATTCTCGATCGTCAGGTTAGAAGGCTGAGAAACAAAGAAGTCGCTTCAGTCAAGGTTTTGTAGAGGAGTCAGTCCGTAGAGGGAGCTACTTGGGAGCAGAAGCAGTCATGAAGTCTAAGTATCCTCACCTTTATCCTTCCGATTCCATTCCAGCTTGAGGTAATAGTTCCTCTTCAGTTTTTCAATCATTCATGCGTAAATTCAGTCTTAGAATCATGTTTCTTCAGTATGTACTTGCATTTTCAGCGTATTTGCATGTTCTTGGAACTCAGTTAAGTTAGAAATTCATTCTCAGTGTTTAGTGGTAGGGATTGCAGCCCTCTCCCTCTATTTCAGCTAGTTTAGTCTTCATTCGAGGACGAATGGTCCCAAGGGGGAGATAATGTAACACCCCGTATTCAAAATAGACAAAAATGCAGATTTTGAGAAGTTGCAGGTGCAACTTACGGTCACCATCCACGGACCGTAGGTCAGACCACGGCCCGTGCTGGTGGTCCGTGGTTCACCACTGCAACCCCTCCCCAGCCAGCTCAGAA
>NW_026020426.1:1305467-1410467 GCF_900185275.1 Solanum verrucosum
TTCCATCAGTTCCAGCCCCGAAATCGAAAATTTCTCAGTGGAATTCGTCACCAGGTATGTGGGATTTCACTAGTGGGTTCCTTTCGCCCATTGGGTCCCTAGAATTCAGTCAGTTTCTTGATTCCATGATTATGAACAGACTTAGGGTTTCTAGAATTACAGCAGATCATCATGAATTAGTTATTTAAATATTCCAAATCAGATTATCATGTTATTGCTCAATTTATCGCATAAATTTCAGAACCCTAGCTATGTATTTCTTTAGTTCTTAAATTACACATGCTAGGTCAGATATTTCAGTATTCAGTTTTACATGCCTCAGTTTATGAATGCATTATATCAGATTAATTGTTGCATTCTCAGTTTGCATATTCAGTTTCGAGCTATCCAGTATTTACAGAAATTCAGTTATAACCAGTTAATCACTTAATTCATTGGGAGTAGCATAATACCGATTGGACTAGGGTTCAACGTACCCATATAGTCCCAGAGCTACGAGCCACGTAAGTGTAAGTCCCCTCTGTGGGCAACATCAGTTTAGTGATCACGCCAGCAGGCCTCTATACCTCTGGAAGGGTATATTGGGTCCTCTCGATGAGGCGTATACATCGGACTCCACATTTAGCTCATGTGGTTTTATGTCGGTTATTAGTAGCTCCCACAGTTCAGTCAGACTCTTTTGCATTGACCATATTTTAGTACAGTCAGTATTCAGTCTCAACATGTTATAAATTTGGTCATTGCATCAGTTAGCTTAATATTTTCAGTATCTATATCATGTTCAGATTATTTCATTGCTTTATTGCTTTGTTCAGTTATATGTTATTTCAGCTTTACTCTATCCTACATGCTCAGTACCTTTCAAGTACTGACGCATACGTGCGCTACATCTTCTCGTGATGTAGGTTCAGGTTCTCAACATCCAGATCACGCTTAGATCGATTCCCGATCTTTAGTTCAATAACATCAGTGGTGAGTTCTCATTCTTCGAGGACTAGTGACATGTTTATCTTTATCGCTTTTAGTCTTTAGTTTTAAGTTTTGCTAGACCTAGTTGGGGCATGTCCTAATATTTCTAGTCAATTTAGAGGATTATTTCAGACATAGTTAGATTCACCTTAGAATTTTGAGTTTGATATTTCTTTTGTATTAAACTCTCAGATTTGATATATTCAGTTATAGTATATGGGTATTCCCTATCTTTTCAGTTTATTTATGAATTAGCTTCTACATTAATTTATTATCTTTAGTATGCTCATGATCATGCCAGCAGGGTTAGCTTGGGATCACTTGTGGTCCTAAGTCCCGTATCCGCGTCTCAGGGGTAGCTCGGGGCGTGACATTACCCCTCCATCTCTTGGGTCATAGATGTTAGAACCCGTTTCAAAAACCTCGATGTGGTCTTCCTCCACCTCTTCTTATGGGTCCTCTTCAGGGTCCTCCTCTGGGTCTTCTTCGGGATCCTCTTATGGGTATTCTTCAGGGTCCTCTTCCTCTTTAACTACCTGGATTAAATAATCGATGGATCTGGGAACAATCTGATTATACATGGATGTGGTGAATCCCATGCGAGGAAGCACTGATTCTCTAATCCAATCAATATGTTGGTTGTCTATAAACCCCTATTGCCCTTGTATGCTTGGATGAGCCATATGACTCACAGTATTCCGCCAAGCGTAATACTCCGGCGTACACCATCTTTCCTCTCTTATTTATAAATCGATCGTGAATTCCCATTCGGCTTGCAGATTTCTTATCTGTTCCAGTGAGACTGAAGTGAACACATCTTCATGTAATCTCATAATTGACCATAGCGGAATGTCTTCAATGACTCCAAAGTGCTGCATAACCCAAATAGGTGCATCTAGTTGAATACCGCTCAACCCAATTAACTCGATAAACAAAAAGTATCAGGTCCTCGCAAACGACACTCCTCTTATCCAAGAAAACTTCCATTGGACGGCATCTCCTGTAAGGTTGTTCAGGAATTTGCGCTACTCTTCTATTCCATGTCAGCACGCCTATCCAATTTTAGAGACGATCTTCATGGCTTTCGATCTTGTTATGTGCACCCATGTAGAAATCCATTTGTGGATTACGACGATAGAAATGTTCTCTCACCCAAATTTGTAGTAGTATACTGCATCCCTCGAAGAAGTTGTGCCCCCTAATGCAGGCTGTCATCGAACGAAGAACTTCAGCGAGGATCATGGGCACCAAAGAAAATCTTTGTGGATCGTTGAAGATGTTTATAACCATCGTCAATATGTTGAAGTCGATAGAATTAGACCTTATCGGGGACACCATAACTCCCAAAAATACCATAACAAATACTCTTGGCCTCATATGTTCCTATGCTTCGTGAGTACATTCAAGTTCACATTGATATTCATATTAACCTTCCGAACGCCCAAACCCCTGAAAGAGATAGTCTAACTTGACCTATCTGCCGTTCACATATCTCAATGATCGAAATATGTGTAGATCCAATAGACTTAGAAAATCACCAGTACAAATAGCTGATAGGATCATCGGTAGCCTCCCTCTAATTGGTAGCTCGGTAAGACTACTGAACTCCTCTAGTGTAGGAGTGATCTCAAAATCCAAAAATTTGAAAGTTACGGTTCTCGGTTCCCAAAACCCCATTAACTGAGTGACAAAGACTTTATCGCATTGTGTCCCCAGAAGTGACAATAATGCTCCTAAGTGCCCTCGAATTTTAGTCTCGTGTATCATGCAGATATTTTGCCACCAATTCTGTAGAATGTAGGGCCCTGAAACGACCATTTGGATATTCGGCAAGTCTTTGTTGAGGTTCATCTGAAAATAGGGTAAATGGTGTAATGAGTTTATTTGCTCCAAATCTGTTAAGTGTTTAAGTTTGGATAATTTATATCGATTTCACACAAAGTTTATTTCGTCGAGTTTTAAAGAAGAAACTCATTGACATTTGGGTGGTTTCCTAAATACAACGACAATACAATATATTGTCTTGCCTATGACTATGCAACATGACTTATTTCTAGAGTATGATTTTTTTCTAGATGGTTGAGAGTGAGACTGATTAATTGCGAGAAGGCGCACTATGTTAATTGCACCAACTTTGAAACTAATGAATCCAAAGAGAGTTTTGGAGGAGTGCAGGAACACCCCTTGTGTGTGTTTGTGTATGGCCAAAGACTCGATAGAAAGTGTAAATGACAGTGTAGGAAAAGCAGTATAAAGTAGTGTTTTAAAACAAATAAGGAACACAAGTTGATTTTACTTGCGGCATTTCAATTAAAGCAATATATCAAATAACAAGCTGAAAATAAACACATAATCATAAATGTTATTCCTAAATTGAGTTTTCTAAAGTTAAAACCTAAGTAAGTTCCCCAGCAGAGTCGCCAAGCTGTAGCACCCCTATTTTGAATTAGCCGAAACAATTCACAACATAATATGACTAACACTCGGAATTTTGGAAAAGTCTTTTTGTTTTTTTTTAGAGTCACCACCTAAATTTTAAGGATAATATTAGGAAAACCATTTTTTAAGTATGTAAATATTAACTCTATTTTGATTTGTGAAACCAGTGAGACTCTGAGTAAGGGTTTTGGTTACTCAAGGGAAAGGTGTTAGGCATCCCTCAGCGCCTATCCGAAGATAGTCCTTAAATTCAATTTAGAAAAATATAATTAGGAAAACTTGATTATTTATTTTTTTCTTTAAAAATCAATGGTAAGTAAATTTTATTATTTTAAGAAAAGAGTAAAATACAAGGAATAATGTATATATGTCTATAAAATTAATAGTAGTATGTTTATCATACGGTAATAAATAAATAATTAAATAAATGTACTAAAATGTATGATAATTTTATATGTTGAAAATATAGATGTGTCTTATATAAATGTATCCAAAATAAATGTTGAGTTTAAATGATATGAAAATATGTCGTTTTATTTATATATAGAATTAAAACGTAAAAATAAAAATAAGATTATAATCGGGTTTAAATATATAGAGTAGTATGTGTGAAGAATAAAGTTTAATGAAATAAATAATAATGATACTAAATGTTAAAATATTATATAAAACTTTGTGATCTTAAATATGTTTACTATAAAGTGTAGTATATACATGTAAGTTGTTTAAAACCATATGAACACTTATTATTTATTTACATGTATAGACAAATTGATGATAAATTATATGTAGTAAAGTAATATGTATATTTAAGTGTAGGGATTTATAAATTATAAAATAAATAAATAATATTAGTAAAAGAGATAGTAGATAATAATAGGTTATGTAGAGAAAAATATAGAGTATATACCTTTATATGTATGACATATGTATGTATGTACCTTGTATTTGAACCTGTTGACATACCTAAAATTTGAAATAGCATGTTAAAAAAATGTTTTTAGCAATGTTTGATTAAAAAAAAAATAGTCAATATATTTTATAAAAGGGTGATGTAAAGAGTATAAAAATAGACCTAACTATTGAGCCTTATTCTATAGTTATATTTTTTTCTGTTAAATATATAAGCCTACTTTTCTACTTATTTTCTTAAAAAGTATGTATGTCTAAAGGTAAATATCTTAGACATAAGTAATTTCTAAAGGTAATTATTCTAGCGTTTTAATTAGTTTTAAATTTATTTGGAGGTCCTAAGCCATGAGTAGGCCTAAATGAATATTATTTAAACCCTTTTGAAACTTCATTTGGAAATTTTTTTAAACTATAAGCCCCATCTTTTCACTTAAAAGGCCTGAAATTATGCTATAAATAAAAATGCCAACGCATTTTTAAGAAAATGTTTTTTTTGTATCATTTGTTCTAAAAGTGTTTCAACTAACTTCATAAATAAATAATATTAGCTCACATAAATAATCTTCAAAATAATAGACAAGCAATATATCTAAAACTTATAAGTAAAGGTTAGCCAACATATCAAAACAACATAGATAGGACAACGAAAGAAAGGTTAAGAAAACATTGGACTCCTAATTTGCGAGACTCCAAGCGTTCCGATGATCCTAATTGTTGTTGGCCTAATATTTTAGGCCAAAATGAGTTCCAACGAGATGCTACAAGTTCACATATTGCCTATGTAACTTAGTTTGGCTCATCGTTGCCGCACTATCATTTTATTCAATTAAGCTCATTATTCAAGTCATCCGAATTGACCCTAACCGACACTCAAACACATTTAACGGTGGTCTTCCTAACTAGGTTTCACCCCACCAAAAATATCCAACATTGTCTTCAATGTAACAGGAATAAACGGGGACAAAAATAAAGATGGACATGCAATAATATAGAATGAAAAGATCAGGATTTAGTAAATTCTTCACTAGGTGGCCAGTCGGTGAATTTCGCCAATGGATTCGGCGAACCGCGTAATCGTGTGTTGCTCACCAAACTTTCCAGAACTCTAGCTCTCTAATTAAGGCCAAAAGTCGGTGAAAATCGAGCTCTCCGAATCACCTCGGCGCATCGTCGAGTTATATGCTGAATCACCGAGTTTTACAGAATTTACTACTAAAAAACTACCGAAAAACGACGGCCAAAAGCGACGGACTATGTAATTTTTTTTGTCAAAATCGACGGAAAAGCGATGAACTCCTGTTCACTGCTTTTTGGCTCGATGCTTTTCAAAAAGCGATGGACTGCGTCACTTTTAGATTTTGTTTTTCAGGATTTTTTAAAAAAGTGACAGACAACGTCGCTTTTTTTATATTTTCATTCATTTTTTATTTCCAAAAAGTGACACTTTTCGTCGCTTTTCTGAAAATTTAAATTTTGAAAATCCCAAAAAAATGATGCACTAAAGGACACTGTCCATCACTTTTCTGGAAATTAATTTTTTGAAATACCCAGAAAAGTGATGGATTAAAGGACCTTGTTCGTCAATTTTCTGGGTTTATTTGAAAAAAATAATGCAAAAAAGCGACTGACAAAACCACCTTGTCCGTTGTATTTTTATGTAATTTTTTGACAACAGAAACTGCCCATTTACAAATATAAATCAATTCAATTCATATTCAACCTGCCCAATCAAACAAAATATAATCTAAACATCACACACAACATATAAAACAACAAACTTAAATCAATCTTCAAAAATATCTAAATCACAATACAAAAACGTATAAACTCATTCAAAATGTGTTTCAAAATTTCAAAAAGTTCATAAAAGAGACATAAGTGCAATCTACAAAATCATCCTCCTCCTCATTGTCGTCGTCGGTGTCCTCGGGAGCAAAAGGTGTAGTAGGTCGACGAGCGAGGTTCAACACTTGTTCTTTGATTTGCTGAATGGTCGCACTCATGCTTTGTTGTTTAGCTACTCTTCTCCGCTCAGACTCTGCAAGTGCCGATGTAAGTTGTGTTATTTTAGCCGACATAGCAGCAATCTGAACACCGTCAAGTGTCTCGGCTTGACGTGACGATCCAATACCTTGTAAGCCTTAATGGAGTCGACTTACATCATTTTGAGAGCCTCGACATAGAATCTACCCTTGTGTGTCCCCCCTACCACTTTTTCTGTCCAAATATGACTGGACAGTTCATGTGTCTTTTGGATCGAACTATCTAGATTCTCATTGACGTACTGCTTAAACTCATTCTGCATATTAAATAGAAGAGTTTACATCAATATATATACATATCATAAATATATTAACTAATAATATATATTATTCATATTAAATAACTTACAAAAGTTCGTTCGGCCCTTTCCTCCACCATACATCCAGATCAGACTCATTTTTTTTATTTTTTTTCATATGAGTCTTCTTGAAAACCTTCGGTACAAGGGGAGTGCATCCCATTTCTTTTTCCTATAAATAAAAATGAAATTTATATTATAACGATATTAATCAACTAATTATTTATTTAAAAGTTTGAATTAGAACTTACCATCTCTCTTGTAATTGTTCCAACGCTCTTTGCACCTCCAGTGTGCAATGAGCCCCCCTTAAGACTGCCTCTAGACTTTTTGGCTTGTTCGTACATCGCCTTGAACTTATTTGTGTTCAAATATTGGCGCAATCCATCCATCATATGGGGCAACATCCAACCCAGACACTAATCAGTATCTCGGGCTTTCTTTAGCCAGCTAGACAGTCTCGCGGATGCCCTCCTCTCAAATGTGGTCGCGATGACCATATTAAACCTCGGTTCCCAAGTACACATAGTTTGAAAAAAATGAATAACGTTAGATAATTAAAAAAAAGTAAAGGATACTAAAATTAATAAACTTAACTAAAAAAATATTTACCTTAAATTCATTAAACATCGCCTGATGTATATTGTTTGGGATCTCACTGCAGGAGTGATAAGAATGTGTAAAAAGCCTTCTCACAGAGTCTTTAAAAGGCGGGGCAGCATCCTTTGTAGGATACCACATGCAAAACACATAATAAACATGTTAGTTCATGAATAATATATTAAAGATTCTCAAATAAGTACAATAAAGTAACAAATAGATAACAAAACAAACTTACGATGACCCATCCGACTCAATCATGACTCTATCAATCCTGTCACTGTGTCCCGGTGCTAAAACAGACGTCTCATCTAGTGTAGGTGTAGGTGATACACCATGATACACATAATGTTGAGTCAATGGAGGTGTATCGGCCACAACATCTGACTGCTCACTACTAGAATCTCTAATCCTCATGGCAGATAACTGAGGAGATGTACCTGTGGGAAATGGAGAGAGAGATGGAGTACGGCCAGCCGATAAGGATCGTGTTCGACAAATAGCCTGTAAAGGTAGGTCCTTGTAGTGCCATGGAGGTAGTGCCTGTGAAGAAGAGAAAGCCTCAGATGGTCGATAGTAATTAGGATAATATTGTCGAGGATCCGCCATACCAAATGGAACAACAAATAAATGAGTATCATGAGTAATGCACTCTGATGAAGAAGAAAGAATTCTTGGAATATCCTTAGAATCTATAGGTCTCCTAGACTTCTTCTTTTTAGTCTTATTAGGCTGACTAACTCCAAGATGCCCGCGAGATCTATCACCCTCACTCCCTGATGACATCTGTACGCAAATTTACATGGATAATATATTAAAATCATAAATAAAATAAAATTAGTATTAGGGAAATAAATAACTTACATACTAGCTATATAGTCTATCATTCTACATTTATTCATCCTCGCTTGTTTCATTTCCATCACTCTCCCATTCTTCCTCCTCAGTTGTTTGATTTTCATTGTCATATTCTTCGTTATCAAATAAATCATTTTCCCCATCCTCATTTATTTCTTCCTCAACATTTATCATTATCTCATCATCAAATACTTTTTCTAATATATGTTGAGGATGTTCTAATGTGGTTTCCAGTTCAACATCAGCTTGTTGATGAACAATTGCAACCTCATTTTGGTACGCCACATCTAAGACATTGTCAATTTCAATTCTTCCCACATGTTTAGTATTTATAACAACCCAACAATCAACTTTGTCTCTACGCAATGGATATGGAGCGTAATGCACTTGTTTAGCATTTTGTGCAATGATGAAAGGATCATAACTTATGTATTTTCTGGTGTGCTTAGCTTCAATTATATTATGTTGTTGGTCCTCTTTTGTGCCTCTGTGTGATGGGTCAAACCACTTACACGAAAATAATACGATCTTCTTTTTAGGCCAACCTGAATATCTTACTCCAATAATCTCGTAAATGACACCATAATATTCAATAGTTTGGCCAGTACCATCAACATCACCTTGTATGAAGACACCGCTATTTTTTTTTCTTATTCCTAGAAACTTCTTCAGTTTGAAACTTAAAACCATTGACACAATACTTATTCATCGTCTGAATTTGAGATTCAGGTCCAAGTGCAACTTCTTTCACTAATTGCAAATGTTCGACATTTGAGTATTGATCGTAAATCTATCTATTTTTGTTTAAAATAATATAATTTAGCATAACATGAATACATTATTAAATACTTATTGATTCAATGTAATCTTGCACACTTACATATTCTGTTAGCGATTTGAAAAATTTCATATAGATGGCTTCATTATCCCATGTGTTTACGAATAAGCTGATCATTGTACATTAAGATATTTCGTTAGTTAATAAACACTTATTAGTATGTATGTATTTTGATAATATATTTTTAACACTTATTTGAGATATGGTTGAATCTTTGGACAATTAAGCAAAATATGTGTCACAACTGATTGCATTTCCATACTAGTGAAGCTTCGCTTTTCACATTTTTTAGATCCTCGACCATTTTGATTAAAAATTGATATCAGTGAAAATAAAGGATCAATATCACCTTCATCATTGCGATTGGGCCTGTTTCTCCTACATGACACATCAATCCCAAAGTAATAAGAATAAAAATCACCAGTTTCTCTACCAATATGACCTTGAACAACCGACCCTTCGATCTTTCCCCTTTGCTTAATTGTTTGCTTGGAACTGCCAATTTTTCTGCATGTATATATCTATATATGTTAATAAAGGGAAAAAAAACATAATGATTAACTATTTTACTTAGTGAATATTTCAATGATAGTTACCTCTCAAATGAATACATCCATCTTGTTTGAACTGGACTTCCGAGGCGGGCCTCTTGTACAAGGTGAATTGGAAGATGCTCCATCACTTCAAAGAAACCACATGAAAAGATCTTCTCCAACTTAGTAGTAATAACAGGAATATTTTCTTCCATCCTGTCCAAACTACTCTCCAAAAACTTTCCAGAACATAAATCTTTAAAGAAAAGACTTATCTCTGTGATTGGTTTCCATATCCTTTCGGGTAGATGTCTAAAATCGATAGGAATTAAAGTTTCCATGAATACATGACAATCATGACTTTTCATACCTAAATTCAAAGCATAGCCCTCCGGCATCCTCAAAATTTTAACCCACTCACAAATTTCACGTTTCTCATCCAATGCGAATGAAAAACTGGCTTTAGGCTTAACTATTTTACCATTTTGTAATTCCTGCAGCCATAACTCTCTTCTCCTACAATATTCCTTTATGTCTGTTCTAGCTTTTGGATTGTCTTTTATTTTGCCCTTAACATCCATCACTGTGTTAAACAAATTGTCAAAATATTTTTTTTCAATGTGCATCACATCAAGATTATGTCGTAGCAGATTGCCCTTTCAATACGGCAACTCCCAAAATATGGTTTTTTTGGTCGAATTATGTTCAACACCATATCCAGGAAGTCTAGAAGGTGAAGCTTCTGTAACTTTAGGTAATTGAGAAACTCTCTCCCAAATTTGATGCCTTATGAGTAATGGAGGTGGGGGGTCACTTCCAATCTTATATTTCCTGAATGTATTTTTCATCTTTCTAAACTCATGGTCCATTGGCAAGAACTGGTGATGACAATCAAACCATGTATTTTTTCTGCGATGCTTTAAAGTGAATGCCTTACTATTTTCCATGCAATACGAACATGCTATCTTTCTAGCTGTCATCCAACCATACAACATCTCGTATGCAGAAAAATCATTAATAGTCCACATTAAAGAAGCATACATAACAAAATTCTGCTTAGTTGATATATCATAAGTCAAAACGACTTCAAACCACAATTGTTTAAGCTCATTTATCAATGGTTGTATATAGACATCAATCAAACTTTTTGGATTACGGGGACCTAAAATAACACAACTTAGAAAGATGTAGGGACTGGTCATGCACATTTTAGGAGGAAGATTATACGGAGTAAGAAATATCGGCAAACATGAATAAGGTGCAGCAACATTAGAGATTGGTGTGAAGCCATCTGCACACAATCCCAATCTAACATTTCTTGGTTCACTAGGAAAATTAGAATATACATTATGAAAATGCTTCCATGCTTAAGCATGGATGAGACAAGACACCCGGCGACCTTCTATATTCACGATGCCATCTCATATGTGGGGTAGACCTCATTGATGCATACAACCTCTTTAACCTAGGAATAAGAGCTAGATAATGCATTGCCTTAACTGAGACCATCTTTCTAGCCGAAGTCCTCTTATAATGAGCATGTCCACAAAACTTACAATTTTCTAATTCATTATCTGTCTTGTAAATTAACATGCAAACATTAACACAACAATGAATTTTATCATACATCAATCCTAACTTGGAAAGCAAACGATTTGCCTAATAGAAGTTCTTAGGTATGTTAAACTCCGGATTAACTAGTTCACCTAAAAGATCAACCATTGAGTCCATAGCCGCATAGGAACATTCCAATCTGATTTAATATTCATTAATCTAACCGCAACTGACAAGAAGAATACATATTCCCTTCACATAGTGGACGACTAGACTCTTCTAATTGATCATAGAAGCGTCTTGCTTCTTCATTAGGGGCTTCATCAAAATATTGTTCGGGTTCCATCCCACCTTGAACCCCGAAAGCATCATTGATCATTTCATGAACCCTATCATGTTCAACCCATCGTCATGTTCAACCCATCATCATGTTCAACCCTAGTTTGACCATGTGGTGAAAGCATATTATGTTCATCCACAAGCATTAAATTATAAAACATACCTTTCAATCCATGTCTTTCTCCATGATCAATCCATACAAGATATCTAGGCTTAAATCCATTACGGTACAAATGAACCATGACTGTATCTGGTTAAAAAAACTTTAAGCACCTACATGCACTACAAGGACACCTAACCAATCCATTATTCTTGAAAATATCAAGTGTCATTGTATGTTCAAAAAAATTTCTAACACCGTCAATAAACTCAGGTTTCAAACCAGCACCAGTTTCATAATGCATATTATACATCCACAAACGATGATCCATCTACAAATATATAGATACTCAATTATATTAATAAATTTAATAATAATTTTACTACATTAAACTAATTTATCATGTTAATATAAATACTACATTTCAAGATCTACAAAGTTAAAGCTTAATTAATTAATGAATAATAATTAATTAAGTTCAAATTAAGTTCAAGTTCTAGTTAAGTTCAAAATTAAGTTTATATTCCTAATTAATTTTTCAAGTTATTATAAATTAATTAAGTTTAATAAAGTTCTAATTAATTTAACTTTAAATTAATTAAGGTCAATAAGATTTCAAGTACTTCAAAATTCTAATTAAGTTCAAATAAAATCCAAGTTCTAATAAAGTTAAAAATTAAGTTCTAATTAATTAAGGTCAACAAGATTTCAAGTTCATATTCCTAATTAAGTTCAAGTTATAGTAAATTCAAGTTATAATTAATTATAAATTCTAGTTAAGTTGTAATTCAAATCCCTAAAATCCCAAATTCAAACTATTAGTTCTAAAATCTCAAATATAATTCAAACTAGTCCTAAATTCCAAATGAAAATCACAAATTCAAAGTACTCCTAGAATCCAAAAATCAAACTAGTGCTAAAATCCCAAATTCAAACTATTAGTCCTAAAATCTCAAATATAATTCAAACTAGTCCTAAATTCCAAATTCAAACTAGTCTTAAAATCACAAATTCAAACTAGTCCTAAAATCCCGAAATCAAACTAGTGCTAAAATCCCAAATTCAAACTATTAGTCCTAAAATCTCAAATATAATTCAAACTAGTCATAAATTCCAAATTCAAACTAGTCTTAAAATCACAAATTCAAACTAGTCCTAAAATACCAAAATCAAACTAGTGCTAAAATCCCAAATGCAAACTAGCTAGCTAGTCCTAATCCCAAATTCAAACTATTAGTCCTAAAATCTCAAATATAATTCAAACTCTAGTTAGTCCATAATTCCGAAAATCAAACTAACTCAAATAATACCCAAATTCAAACAACTCCTTAAATACCCTAATTCAAACTAATCCTACAATCCCAAAATCAAACTAATTAACTCAAGAAATACCCAAATTCAAACAAATCCTAAGATACCCTAATTCAAACTAACCCTAACATTAAAAATTTCAATGCACTCACTAACTAATAATCCCTAATTCAAACTAACAATCAATATACACAAAATACATAAACTAATTACAATTAAATAACTAACAAAATCAAATATAGCTCAAATTGAAATTTCATTTGATAAATAAAACCCTAACCTTAAAGGAGAAGGAGAGAATGAAGAGAGAGGGGAAGGAGGCGGCGACAACGGCTCCTCCAACAACTACTGCTCGTGAACATTGGCGGCGGATGGCGGGATGACGGACGGTGGGCGCCGGAGTGGAGAGAAGGAAGAGAGAATGAGGTTTTTTGAAAATGGGTAAATGGGGGAAAATTCCCGTTTGCCTTTCAGATATTTAATAAAAAGCGACGGACAACGTCTCTATGTTCGTCGCTTTTTAAAAAATAGTTGATCAACATTTTGACCAAAAAGCGACGGACTAAAAGACATCGCCTGTCGCTTTTCAAAAATAATTGACCATATATTTTGACCAAAAAACGACGGACTTAAAGATGCCGTTTGTCACTTTTTTAAAAAAAATAATTAATAAAATAAAATAAATTAAAAGCGACGGATAACATGGTTATTTTTTAATTTATATATAATTATTTTTAATAAGAACGATGAACAGCGTCGCTTATTATATTAAATAAATAATTATTAATTAATTATACATATATATATTTGACGTAAAAATCCACAAAAAATAGCGACAGACTAAGAGATGCCGTCCGTCGCATTATGTAAGATAATTTTAAAAATAATTAGTTTTTTGAAAAAAGCGACGGACAGTGGAAAATGGCATCGCCTTTTGGAGCGACGCCGTCCGTCGTTTTTTAGCAGTTTTTAGTAGTGACTCCTAGCAATTTGGAAGGGGTTCAAACGGCAGACAAAGTCGGGCTTGCCGACCTATTCGGCGTGTCACCGACTGAGCTTTTAGCTCACCGAGTTTTACATAACTTAACCCATCAAGCTAGGTGGTTCCAACGGTGGTCCAAGTCGGGCTCGCCGACCTCTTCTGCGAGTCGCCGACTGGACTATTGGCTAGCCTAATTGCCACTTTCCAACATTATCACTTTTCAACATGCATAATCAACATCCATTATTTAAAACTTGGGTTGCCTCCCAAGAAGCGCCTTATTTAACGTCATGGAAGGACGTGGAAATGCTCTCAAGCATCTTCCAAATATACCATTTCAATAACTGAAATCTCATGACACTCTCCAAAGTAAAGCTTCAAACGCTACCCATTCACCTTGAAGGCTGGACCCTCCTTACCTTCAACTTCAATAATCCCATTCGTGAACACTCGTGTCACTTTAAATGGGCCAGACCATTTCGACTTGAGCTTGCCCGGAAAGAGTCTCAGTCGAGAATTGTAAAGCAACACAAAGTCTCTAACTCAAAATTCTCTCCTAAGGATCTTAGAGTCATGCTATTTCTTCATTTTCTCCTTATAGAGAGCTGAGATTTCATAAGCCCGTAATTGGAATTCTTCCATCTCATTCAGCTGATCTAATCTCCCTTTCGAAGCATTCACCCAATTCTGATTTAATGCCTTTAATGCCCATAGTTCCTTGTGTTCAAGTTCAATTGGCAGGTGATAAGATTTCCCAAAAACCTGCTAATATGGAGACATACCAATAGGCGTTTTGTAAGAAGTGTGATACGCCCATAGGGCATCATCGAGTTTTCGGGACCAATTTGTCCTATGTGCATTCATGGTTTTTGCCAAGATACTCTTAATTTCCCGATTCGAGACTTCAACCTGACCACTTGTTTGAGGATGCTACGGCATTTCCACTTTATGTTTTACTCCGTATTTACTCATAAGGATGCAAAAAGTTGGTTGCAAAAATGTGAGACTCTATCACTCATAATAGCATGTGGGGTGCCGAATCTTGTAAAGATGTAGCGCTTCAAGAATTGAACTACATTCTTCCCTTCGTTGTTTGGTAATGCAACAGATTCCACTCATTTAGAAACATAGTCCACGGCCACCAAAATATACTTATTTCCAAACGAACTCACAAATGGGCCCATGAAGTCTATTCCCCAGACATCGAACAATTCAACTTCTAGAATAGGATTAAGAGGCAATTCATGTTGTTTGGACACCCCGTCTTTCTTTTGGCTTTTATGCATCTCTTGACAAATCCATGGGCATCTTTGTAGAACTACTTTGAAGTACTTTTGCGGCAGTTCTCACACCACTATGATGACCACCAACCGGTGAAGCATGACAATTATTGAGAATGTCATTGACTTCCTCTTCAGGCACACATCGCATAATAATATGGTCTGCACATTCTCTGAATAAATATGGCTCATCCCAAAAGTATCTCTTGACATCGAACAAGAACCGGTTTTGTTGATAGAAGTTTAGGTCCTCCGGCAATAGTCCACACACTACATGGTTAGAAAAATCAGCATACCGAGAAGTTTGCTTTAGAGTGACGATGAATACCTGTTCATCGGGAAAAGAGTCATTGATGTCTAACTCCTACTCTTCTTTCTCTTTGCTCTCCAACATAGATAGATGATCAGCCACCTGATTTTCACAACATCTTCTATCCTTGACTTCAAAGTCGAATTCTTGCAACAACATCACCCATCTTATCAACCTTGGTTTGGCATCTTTGTTTTCAATTAAGTAACATAGAGATGCATGATCAGTGTGCACCACCACTTTGGTGCCTAGCAAGTATGCCCAAAAATTTTCAAATGCATATACCACCGCAAGTAATTCTTGCTCAATAACAGTGTAGTTACGTTGAGCACCATTCAAAGTTTTGCTTGCGTAGTAAATTTGATGGAATAACTTGTTGCGCTTTTGCCCTAACACAATACCTAATGTCGTACCACTTGAATCACTCATTACTTCAAAAGGTGCCGACCAATCAAGGCTAATAATTACCGGGGTGGAGATCAACTTCTTTTTCAAGCACTTAAAGGTTGCCTTACAAGCATCATCAAAGCTAAATTTCACCTCCTTCTCCAAAAGCTTGCATAATGGGTGTGCAATTTTTGAAAAGTCTTTGATCAACCTCCGGTAGAAACCGGCATGCCCTAAAAAACTACAAATACTTTTTATCGAGAGAGATGGTGGTAGCTTCTCAATTACCTCAATCTTTGTCTTGCCAACCTCCATCCCTTTTTGTGACACTTTGTGACCCAAAACTTTACAATCCCTAACTATGAAGTGACATTTCTCCCGATTTAGGACCAAATTGATTTCCACACATCTTTGAAGGGCTTGTTTAAGATGCGCTAAGCATTCTTCAAAAGTATCGCCCGAGAAGTCATCCATAAATACTTCCATTGAATCTTCTACAATATCAGCGAAAATAGATAACATGCAACGTTGCTGGGTCATTACACAACCCGAAAGGCATCCTTTCGAAAGCGAAAGTTCCATAGGGACAAGTGAAAGTGATTTTCTCTTGATCTTCCGGTGCAATAGAGATTTGATTATAGTCGGAATAACCATCTAAGGAACAATACCATCCCCGCTTCGAAAGTCGATCGAGCATTTGACCCATGAAAGGCATGGGAAAGTGATCTTTTTTGGTCCAAGAATTTAACTTTCGGTAGTCCATTCATACTCTCCATCCGGTTATAGGTCTCATAGAAAGAAGTTCCCCATTTTCATTAGCAACTACCGTGATGCAGCCCTTTTTTGGTACACATTGCATCAGACTCACCCATTTGCTATCCGCAATAGGGTAAATTACACATGCATCCAACCACTTTATTATCTCTTTTTTTACCACCTCTTGCATCGGTGGGTTCAATCTCCTTTGATGTTCGACACTCGGCTTGCACTCACTATCAAGTTGGATCTTGTGAATGAAAATGCCAGGTGGAATGCCCATAATGTCAGCGATAGTCCACCCTATAGCTTATGTACATTTTCAACACCTTAAGGAGAAATCTTACTTGCCACTCAAGAAAGTTAGCTGCAATGATTGCGGGTAAGGTGTTTTTTGTCCCCAAGAATGCATATCGAAGATGAGCGGGGAGCACTTTCAACTCAAGCTTTGGTGGCTCCTCCGTGGATGGTTTGGTGGAAGGATTTTCTCGATACTTTAGATCAATATCTAGCTTCAATGGGTTCTTTGAGTATTCACCTAATCCTGACAGAGCAACTACCACTTCATCATAACCTTGAACTTTGGTCTTATCATAATTTGCAAGAACAACCTCAAGAGGTTCACTCATGCACATTATATGGCTCACAGTAGCCACCGCCTCAATAATTACATCAATCGTCGTAACCACATGAATGTCACTCGGGTGTTTCATTGACTTGCACACATTAAAGGTGACCTCATCTTTGTTCACCCGGAACATCAATTCCGCGCTTTCAACATCCACTAGCACTTTCCTGGTTGCTAAAAATGGTCATCCCAAAACAATGGGAATTTCAGCATCGATCTCACAGTCAAGAAT
Organism: Solanum verrucosum; assembly: GCF_900185275.1. Lineage (NCBI taxonomy): Eukaryota > Viridiplantae > Streptophyta > Magnoliopsida > Solanales > Solanaceae > Solanum > Solanum verrucosum. Next base: position 1,322,837 of record NW_026020426.1, read on the forward strand.
AACAAAATCATCCAGAAAGATGAATCGATCAACCTTCACCAATATATCATAGAGTATCCCACCAGGGTACTTGATCGACCGATCCACCATAACAAGCCTCATTGTTGTGGATTTTGGTTCACCAAGCCCAAGTTGTTTATAGATTGCATAGGGCATTAGATTTATACTTGCCCCCAAGTCACATAGAGCTTTAACAAATTTAAGTATACCAATGGTACATGGTATGGTGAATGCCCCTGGATCTTCTTTCTTTGTAATCATCTCGCTAGTCATAATGGCACTACAATTATGAGAGACTTTAATTGTCTCGAAGTCCATGGTTCTCTTCTTGGTGACTAGCTCCTTCATGAATTTGGAATAACCCGACATCTCCAACAATGCTTCCACTAACGCTAGGTTTATAGAGAGTGTTTTGAATACTGATAAAAAACTGCTTGAATTTCTTATCCTAATTTTTCTTCTTGAGACGTTGAGGAAATTGAGGATATATTTTGGGAAGAGGTTGTACTATCTTTGGAATTGAAGTGGCCTTTCCTTTAGCTTTTTTCAACTCTTCATCGAGGCTTTGTTTGTGACTTTCCTCCTTCTCTTTAAGTATATCATTTTTCGGTGCTTGAATGAGCTCCTCTTCCTCATCAATGTCTTTCTCTTCTCCATAAGCTCTCACCCCATCATTACCATTCACCTTACCAACCACTATCTTTCCACTTCGAGTCACCACCGCTAAATTTTTGTCATTATCAACCCTCAAAGTTGTTGTGCATTCAGTTTCACCCCTATCAAATACCTTGGGTTCCAATTGTGCTGAAAGTTGACTTAATTGACCCTCAAGTTGCTTGATTGCATCAACGTGAAAATTCACTCTATTATTCAGTGATGAGAAGTTAGCTTCCATCTCTTTTAGCATGTCATTCGAGCCTTCAACCATGTCTAGGATGCGAGACAACAAATCATCCACTCGTAGGCTACTCGAACTACCTTTTGATTTTGGACTGTTACTCGATTATGTGTGGTTCTCTTCATGATTATCTTTTCTTCTCCAATGGTCATTTTGTTCAGCCCATTCCTGATTGTATCGCCTCCACTCTTCTTCCTTGTGAGTGTTACAACCTTGATTCCCACCCTGCTTTAAGTAGCTTGGGTGGAAACCCTCCTCAACCTTATGAGAGTTCCCACCTTGATTCCTCCTCGTCTTTAAGTAGCACGAGTGAGAACCCTCCTTAGCTCTAAACACTCCCCTTGCTTCTTTGGGTTCGCCCACATTTTCTAGCACTTGTTTTCGTAGCAGATCCATTTGGGGCAACATTTTGCTAATACACATCCCTCTCTTTCTCCTTGTCATGTTGTTGTTGTTGTGTAATACTAAAACAAAAATGTGAAACTCGGTCCTCTTGAGTGTACCACGCCTGATTTATCTTTGTCATTTCATCAAGAAGGGACGAGGCTACCTCAAATGATTACAACATTATTCCTCCTCGAACCAATTGGTCAGCCACTCTCTTATTCACTGAGTCCAAACTCCTGTAAAAATACTGAAGTATCACATCACCCGACAGCCCATGAGTAGGACATTATAATAGTAACTTCCGAAACCTTTGCCAAGTTTCATGAATTGGTTCCCCCTCTATCCGCTTGAAGCTTTGGACGTTGTCACACAATTTTACCATCTTTGAGGGTGGGAGGAACCTCATATAGAATGCCTCGGTGAGTTCCTCCCATGATAGAGTAGAGTCTCTCGATAACTCTGCTAGCCATTTGGTTGCTTCCCTATTAAAGCGAAAGGGAACAACCATAGCTGAATTGATTCTAACGAAATATCCTTGAGTGAGAACGGACTGCATGTCTCCACAAAATTCCGAATATGCCCATGGGGGGTTCTCATGATCTAACCCTCCAAATATGCCTTTCTCTTGCAAGAGTTGCATCATTGTATTTATCACATGGAATGAAGCATGGTCCTCAATCGGAGGTAGGCGGATGGCACCCACACCTCCAAATAAAGCTTCATTGGCATGCAAGAAATCGCCATCATCATCTTGATGACAATGTTGGTTCACGGTGCTTTCATTCACACTCATCCTGTCACCTAATCACCACAGCTTATAACAAAAAGGTAAGTTTATTCAACTATAACACAAAAAGATCACAATTTAATTTTAATAATAGAATTTTAAACAACATGATGAGTCCGAGATTTGGACACATTTAGGGCTTTGTTTTTACAGTTTTAGAGTCCTCAAATGCCTAATTTATGCTATAGACCGATGTTAAAGCCTTGATTTTTAGGTATGTGGATTAAGGAGCAAAGCAAGGACACTAACAGGCAAAAAGAAACAAAACAAGCTGAAAAAGTGGAGAAAGGTGAGTCTAGTGAACGCCAAGACCACTCAGCGACTCGTCGAGTGGCTCTTCAGTCAACCTAAAGTTCTAGTGTGCCATCCCTGAGGGAAGAAACTAAGTCAGCAACAAGAAAGAGGCAGTCGGTGAATCGCGGATCAGTTCCGCGATGACAAGAACAATCGCCCAAAGTTACAGGACTTGAGGATGCTGAGAGTTAATGCAAAAAGGCGATAGAAGAGTGCAAAGGGTGGTTCGTCGAACCACTCAGCGAACCCGACTTACCTCGCCAAAAGGCTCTTCATGGCTAATTTTTGGCGACTATAAATTAGATTTTGAACTGTTAATTTAAGGGCTTGCTACCATTTAGAATAGTTTTCTTTTGAAGTTGATAGTTCTGTAGCAGACTTGAAGGCTTTCTAAGACTCAATTCAGAGATTTTGCAAGTGAGTTACTAATTTTCTTTAAATTGGAGCATTGTAAAGGCGTGAATACTCTTACCCAGTTGATGGATACGATTTGGTAATTGTTTTCATCTTTTTATAATGTTTGGCTAAAACCCCAATTCTTGGGGTGTGATCATGTGATTATGGGTTGAATTAGCTTATGAGTATATTTAATTACTATAATAAATGCTATATTGAAGTGGGTTTGATTACTTTCTGAAGTTTAATTTATGAATTGTAGTTGCAAATGCAGTTCTAATTTTGTGTTCTTAGCTTTCTCGAGAGAGAAGTTTTGGGACTAAGGCTGTGATTAATGGTTTATAGGTATTTGGTTGATATGGGTTCAACTCGAGAGAGTGAATCCTAAACCCAATCCTACATATCTACCTTGAGAGAGTGGATGAATTAAGTTGTGGGGTGTTCTTAATTGCTATGCTTGTTGATGTTCGAAAGATATCGCTTGAAGAGGGATAGTTGTTCGATAGAAAGCTATTTCACTCATAGTCTAGCCTACCCACTGATATTTAGCTATGTATTAGTAGTTACAATTACCCATAATGTGAAATTTGCTTATAATCGATCACATCCTGAGAATTCCTCTCCATATTGTTATTTTATCGTTGTTTGACTGCATTGTAGTTGATAATTGCAAACCAAAACCCCCCATTTGACATTTTTTGTCACCCATTTGACTTGTTTACTTGTATTTTTAGATAATTTCTATTCCTTTAACTATTTAGATCACATTTGTACTTCATAACTGAACAGCTTAACGATCGTTTACACCTAGAATTGGATGAGGTGTGCTTGAAACGTTAAATCATAATACCACTCCCCGGCAGTGGCGCCCTTTTGATTAACGTTTCAAGCACACCTCATCCAATTCTAGGTGCGAACGATCGTTATCTAGTATAAAACCCAACAATGAGTTGGGGTCGAACCCACAGGGAGTGGTACGTGTTCAAATTCAAGTATGAAGTACAAATGTGATCTAATTAGTTATAGAAATAGAAATTATCGAAAAAGTCATGTGAACAAGTCTAAGGGGATGGCAACTGTAACACCCCGACTTTTCGAAACGTATAAATTGACTCGTATCATAGTGGAAAGACCAGAAGGGTGGGTAATAAATTAAGAATGATGTGTTATGTGATATTTTAAGTCTTCAAGGGTTGTATCTCAAGTTTTGAAGTTAGGTAAGTGGCAAAATAAAAGTTGGCGAAAGTTACCGTATATTCCTTTTTAAATATTTGTTTGAAATTTGGGTGAAATGTCTCAGAGATTTCTCCCAATATATAATGAGTTATGGTGCCTACGACCTATTAAATCGAAGGTCTATGAGTCTAGTTTCCAACGCATCAACCCGTTCATTCATACGACTTCAGAATGGAGAGATATTCACATTTTCGTAAGACAGCGCAAACAGGTAGGTGAGGTCGGTCCCTTAGGTCGGTGGAACTATATATATATATATATCATCTTCTTCGACTTTTATTCATTTTTCTTAGTGAATAACCAGAAAACTCACAAAACCCACTTCTAGGATCAACTAAGTTACAAATTTTCGTTACTTAAGTCCTTGACAAAAGTTGTTCTACGCGTTGAGCTCGTTAACATGGTATAATTTGTTTTATCGATTTCCTAGCATATCATACTATGGTGTGTGGACAGCAGGGTTTTGGTCGTATTTTAAAGTTTTGAGGTGTATTACGAACTTAAAATCTAGGTAAGACCCTTCTTCCATCGACTCTAGCTTTGATAAGTCGCAAATAGCCATTTGTGACGGAAATACATATCTTTTATCGGATTATCGTGGTATCCTCTATTCTTTTTTGTTGATTATGGTCCTGCCTTGTTGTAGCATCAAGGGCGGTTGTGAGTAAAGTCGTTAGGCCACGTGAATTCAGCGAAAAAGGTATGTTAAGGCTATTCCCTACTTACACATATTTCCTTAAAACTTAGGAGCAATGTAATTGCGTTGTTATTCTTGTTATGCTTGTAGCCATTATTGTTGATTGTTGGCTGCTCGAGTTAATATAATCCTCCCTTGTCAGGATTCTTATTCAGTTAGTAGCGTCCCTATGTTGGACACGACTTAGAGGCTATTTGTATAGGTTGCTTATAACTAAATTGCTCGCTTTTAGCAATTGGATTGTTATTGTTTCCCTTGGGGTTATTGTGGTTAGCTTTAGGAATGTGATCTATGCCTAGAAGGTCTATGTTTTTCCTACGGGGCAATATTGATGCCTACCAGGGCTATGAGTTCCCTACAGGGCTATATTGACGCCTAAGAAGGGTATGTGCTTCCTACAGGGTCATGTTGTTTCCTAAGAGGGCCATGAGTTGTCTATATGCTATGTTGATGCCTAAAAGAGCTATGTGCTGCCTACGGGGCTATATTAATGCCTAAGAGGGCCATGTGACTGCCTACGGGGCTAGGGGACTACCGATAGGGGTATATAGATTGATTGGCACCTTCCGGGATTATGGGGGCCTGAGTAGGTGGTCTTGTGTGTTGTTTGTACCTGCTGAGCTTATGGGGGCTTGGTTAGGTTGTTGTTTTTATTATTTTTGATAAGTTAAGATTTAGGAGCAGGTCAGTACACTTATCTTATCCTTAATCTATTTATCGGATTATTCCAGTATATTAAGATACTTGCTCATAGTCTATTGCCTTTCATACTCTGTACATTATTTCGTATTGATACCCCATTGCATGGGGGCGCTGCATTCATGCATGCAGGTCCTGACAAACGACCCAGTAGACCTCTTCAGCAACAATATTGACATTTATCCGGTTGGCTAGCCCCTTTCCTCCAGAGCTGCCAGAGTTCAGAGGTTTGTTAGCTTTTGTTGTATATATTTTTATGGGTAGGCTGGGGCCCTGTCTCGCCAATCTTTACTACTCTTAGAGGCTTGCAGACTAGTGTGTGGGGTGTGTAGCTACGTTATGGCCATGCTGGCATAGTTTGTTGGTTTGCTGAAGCTTGTGAGTTGTTTGATGTATTGTCTTGATAGATACATGTTTTTAGTTTTGGTATAGAGATCATGGTGGCCTCGACGACCTAATCAGGACTTTTGTGCTAGTTGGCTATTTGTTTATATGAACTCTTGGGATTAACTATTTCATTTATAGATATTTTGACATGGGTTGCCGGCCGAGGGCTTAGTTTTAAGCCGAGATATACTTGTTTATTTTCTTGATTGCGTATGGCTGCCATGTGCTAGTTCAGCAGGGTCGGCTCAGGCCTGATTTTTGGCATTAGGAGCCAATTGCGCCCCTTGAGTTTTGGGCATGACAACAATGAATGTCAGATGGGGGGTTTTGGTTTGCAATTTGCAGCTACAACACAAACAAAACAAGAGAAAATAACAATATAGGGAGGAATTCTTGGGATGTGATCGATTATAGACAAATTTCACGATATGGGTAATTGAAACTACTAATAAATAGCTACATATCAGTGGGTAAGCTATACTATGAGTGAAATAGTTTTCTCTCGAACAACTATCACGTTTCAAGTGATTTCTTTCGAACATCAACAAGCTTAGAAAATAAGAACAACCCACAACCTTAATACATCCTCTCTCTCTCGAGAAAGATGGGTAGGATTGGGTTTTGGATTCACTCTTTCGAGTTGAACCCATATCAACCCAATATCCACAAACCATTAATCAAAAGCTTTGGTTCCAAAACCTCTCTCTCAAGTAAGCTAAGAACTCAAAATTAGAATTGCATTTGTAACTACAATTCATAGATTAAAACATAGCTAATGATTAAACCCACTTCAATATAACATTTAAATTTGTAATTAACAATACCCATAAGCTAATTTAGCCCATAATCACACCCTAAGAATTGGGATTTTAGCTACACATTATAAAAAATAAGAATAATTACCAACTAGATTAGCCATCAGTTGGGTAATAGTCTCCAACCCTATACAATGTTCCAAAAATGGTGGAATTCAAAAATCCAAATCCAAATTTATGTGAAAACTACTTGAAAACTTCAAAATTCTACAAGAACAATGCTTTTTTTAGTTCTGGGTAAGAGTTTCTCAACGTTATTCTCAATACCTTCTCTCTCCTCAAAATATCAATTTATACTGCTTCAAGAGTTGTTTTTTTAGGGAAAATATGCAGTGAAAGTCGGGCTTTGCCGACTGATCAGCGATTCACCGATCTCCTCTGTCCATCGCCTTCCTCTTCCGAGTATTAAGCTAATATGCTCTGTAACTTTAGGTGGTCTAAGTCGGGATCAGCGAAAGCTTCGGCGATACGCCATTTGCTCCTTTGGATTACTAATTTGCTCGCACCTCCATTGAGAGTCCTTTAACTTTAGGTGATCAAGGTTGCCTTTGCGGAGTCATTCGGCGATTCACCGAAAGCGCACTCTTGTCGCCAAGTTGGTTCTTCCTCAGGGCTGGCATACTGTAGCTTTAGGCGAGCTGAAGAGCCACTCGGCGGTTCATCGAGTTGTCTTGGTGATCACCAGGATTGCCTTTCTCCACATCTTCAACTTGTTTTACTCCTTTTTGCATGTCCTTACCTTGCTCCTTAGCTCACATACCTGAAAATCAAGGCTTTAACATCAGTTTTTTCAGCACGAATCAGGCATTTGAGGACACTAAAACTATCAAAATAAAGCCCTAAATGAGTCCAAATCTCATACTGATCAGAGGGTAAACTCTGTCCACTAAGGCTTAGATAGGTGGAATAAATCACATAGTATTTTTACCTCTGCTGGGTTTTGACCTTCAGACCTCATGGTTCTTCATTCACTTCACCGCCATTAGGCAATACCCTAAATATTCCCTTGAGAATATTGCATATAACATTTTGAACAATTAACCCTATATGTATACGACAAATGTAGATGCATTCTAACTATCACAATAAAGTTAAAGATCGTATGATCCACTCTTACCACACAAATACCTGATTTCCAGAATTTTTTGCAAAGATAGATACTTGATTTGACAGATTTACTAGCGTGAAATAACTGGAAAGGTTAGTTATCATGAAATGTATATTCACTTAACATTATAAATAATGTGACAATATGTGTTGTCTACATTAGACGTGTAACATGATGTAGTGCTCATGTTATACTTTGTCAGCTCATTAAAATCATTGTAAAGACAAAGGTTTACTTTCCTCATAATTATCAACTCCAGCATTCTCTTATTGTTGAGTAGTTTCTAATCAATTCCACTTTTACTTATCAAAGAATGTTGTGTATTTTTCCTTACATTGTATAGGCTACCTCACCAAAATATTTTTGTTTTCAATAAAATGGTTCCAAATATAAATCCTAGAGTCTAGGGCATGAAGGAGTGGACAAATAGTCCAAAATATTAAGGAATTAAGTCTTCTTAAATCCAATCTGAAAAGAAAAAAAATCCATGAATAATCACGTGCAAGAAAGATATGAGGAGTTATGGATCAAAGAATCTGAGGGATGCTCCTAGCCTGCACAAAACTAAATTACAAGTAGAAAATGAAAACAAACATTATGGAATAAACTTATGTTCTACAACAGTTTTGCGATATGGAATAGGCCCAAGTGTGCAGGATTGATCCCAGGAAAGGTGAGAAAAGTGAAGCAACCATTGGACACTCATAAAACAATACATGCAGGAAACAATTTGTCATAGGCCTTTAATCTAATTATTCATTTCTAGATGGTGGATGAGCGAAAAACAAACATAATGGGGATATTAAGATAAAGGTTGATTTATGAAGATCATGATGTCTTAGTGGCTAATAGGAAGGAAATACTTAGAATAATAGTTAAAATCTACTTGGATATAAGAAAGAGTCCCATGATGCGCATAGGAAAAGCTAGCATTAGGAGACTAATAAAGAAGAAAAATATGAGAAGTAAAGAATGGAAATTCGACAAGACAAGAAACTGGATAAAGCTCTGTCACAACAAATATATGAGGAACATCATGTGGAAGAGTTATGCACCTTTTGCGCACCATGCAGGGAGGAGATAATTTGACCTTTTGAGGATAACTTGGTTGAATAGTTGAAGGACATAAACGTTTTTCTCACAATTTGCCATTTTTTCTCTCTTTTTTCTTTTCCTTTTTCCCTTTTTGTTTTGATAGTTTTCAAGTTCTTTTAATAAGGACAAACTAGAAAAGAAAAGTTATTGGAGTTGGGACTTGATACCAGGTCATCGATCAAAGGAAAGAACAACCACTAAACCTTTTCGACTTTTATAGAAGTGCTTTCTAGTTCCAAATAAGTGTTCTATAAAATTTTGTACTACTATCTAATTTAATAAGGTATGAATATCATTCAATAAGAGTTTAAAAAATCATATTAACAAGAAGGGAAAAATGACAAATACATCCCCGAACTATTGAAAATGGTATTACAGGCACCCTCTATCATATTTTTGGGACATTGGTGTCCCTACTATCCAAAAACTAAACCATATATTCCCTTCACTCTAACAGAAGATCAAATAAGGACACATGGCGCAATCCTACGTAGGGACCAAGTTTGACCAATTAATTAAACCCAAAATTTAAAAACCCACCCATAACTTCCCATCCACCCACTTAACCAGGCATGCATCAGATCAAGGTATGCATCATTTAGGGTACAAGTTTTCTCTCTTTTTTTGGGTGATTTTTTAGGATTAAAGTTAAGAGATCAGAAGCTTCAATCTTGGATGCCAAAAATCATTAAACCACATAACGAAGAAGTGGGACACAAAATTTTCCTATGAATGAAACATAAACTTATTTCTCCATCATCGGAAGAAACTACTTTTCTGTTACTCTATCTTATATAACAAACAAAAGATGAGAATACACATTATAAAAACATTAGTTTTAACCAACAAAAAGTTCTTCCTTTTAAGCTTGACCAGATAATCATAATCTAGAGTTGAAATTTCTTCTTTTACTCATTTTCTTGTGAGTGAATTTATATCCCATGGCATCCTTGGCAGATCATGGAATAAGGTACACTAGTTTAACAAAGTTTGATCTCTTAGATACCCAAACTATTGTTTTGGACCATGAGAATAATCAATATGCTATCCAAATGGTACTAACTATTGTAAACGATGGAACAATAATTCAGAAGTCTAAGAAGCAAGTTTATGGAAATAAGCTTAAATTTAAGGATTATCGAAAGAAGAATGCAATTAACCGGTAAGGAGATCATCATCAAAAGAAGCAAGAAAAGAATTTGAGCTCACTTTCGCCCTAAAAACTCAGTTTGAGTAATATGAACAAATGAAGTTACTCCTTCCTACCGTTGGACCTTCAATAAAGAAAAAAAAACAATTTGATATAAATAGGCATATTGTAATGAAAAATCACTTATATTATAAGAAAAGGGGTTGAATTTGTTATACTGGCTCCATAAACATTACTTTATATTGTTATCCTTACAAATCTATGACTGACAATAAGAAAATAATAAATTGTTTACATAAATCATGTCACTGATGTGAGCATCCATTTTTTGATGGAAGGGAAAATAAAGTAACTCAATAATAAGGAATGTACATCATCACATCAACATCTAAACCACTAGGATATTCATAAAGAGCCCTTTTTGATAATTAAAGTTTATTAATAAACATAGCAACACTAAGAGGGTCTGGAGCTGTAGAACACTTATGACTATAACTGTGACATCCCATCTTAAGCTTAGAAGTCCCATATCATCAAAACACAAGAGATAGATGTGGGTATTTCGGTAAGCAGACCTTACCAACTAGTGACACGTTTTAAAGTTGTGTGTGCCTTAGCTCAGAGCGGATAATGTCACTAGCGGGCTGGGTCATTACAAATGGTATCAGAGCCACTCCTGTATCAGCCTTAGAATTCGATTGAGTTTGGGAAAATCCCAGTGGGGGGGGGGGAATCTCAATGCTAAGTATATGCGAATCCCATACGGTGGGGCAAACCTTAGCGAGAACGCTGAGTCCATAAAGGGGGTTTGTGTGACTCCCTGATAATGCTCAACTACACCTCATCTAATTCTCTGTGTAGGCGATCGTAATCTAGTATAAACCCAATAGAGAGTTGGGGTTGAACACACTGGGAGTGATACAAAATGAAATTCACTTAAGAAGTAAGGTTTGTGGTCTAGTAATTTGTAGAAGTAAACATCATAGAAAACAATTAGAGTACATTAAAAAGGTTTGACAACAAGTGTCAGATGGGGGATTTGGTTTGTCAAGTAACAGTTATAACAATTACGAAAGCAGGGGAGTAGATAAGTAGAGAGGGATTCTCGGGGATGTGATCGATTAAAAGCTAATTTCACTATATGGGTAATTAAAGTTTACTATTAGTTGTTGAATCTTAGTGGGCGGGATAGACTCTAGATGCAATAGCTTTCTCTCGAACAACTATAATGATTCAAGCGAGTTCTCTCAAACCTCGGCAAGAATAATAATATAAGCATCCCAATACCTCAATTAATCTACTCTTTCGAGCTAGATTGGTAGAATTGAGTTTAGATTCACTCACTCAAGTTGAATCAACGATAACCCAATCACTACAATCATCAATCAATAGCCTTAATCCTAGAACCTCTTTCTCAAGCAAACCAAGAACACTAAGTTAGAATTACATTTGCAACTACAATTTATGGGTTAATACACAACTATCAATCAAACCCACTTCAAATCAACATTTAAATCAGTAAATATCAATACCCATAAGCTAATTAGAATGATTAATCACATGATCACAACCCCAAGAATGGCAGTTTTAGCCATACATTAATAAAAGCAAGAAAATATTACCAATAAAGTTATCCATCAACTGGTAATGATTTCCAAGTCTTTACAATGCTTCAAATCAACTAAAATTCAAAACCCACTTGAAAACTCTACTAAAAAAACTCTAAGAATAGTCTTAGGAATGAAGAACTCAAGGTAAAACTCTCAGAACACTTTTTTAAAATCAGGGAATTTCAGAATTCTTACAACCCCCCCAAAAACTCTTTTGAAATTTTACATTTATACTCTTTAGAATTTGCAGCTTGTGGACTGATCGGTGGAGTAAGTCGAGCATCGCCGACCAGGTACGCGATGTGCCAAGTGTCACTCTCCATCGCCGTCTTGCCTTGCCTCTTCAACCTTAGCATTCTGTAACTTTAGGTGAGTATCAGTTGCTTCACCGATCCATTCGGCGATTCGCCAACTGTCCATTTCCATCACCAAGTTGGCTTGTTCTCCAGGGTTGGAACGCTGTAACTTTTGGCGAGCTGAAGAGCCACTTGGCGATTCGCCGAGTGGTCGTGGCGATTACCAGGACTGCTTTTCTTCAACTTTTTTAGCTTTTTCTCTCCTTTTTGCCTGGTAATGTTCTTGCCTTTCTCCTTTGCCTTCATCGCTGTAAATCAACATTTTAACATCAGTATAAAGCATAAATTAGGCATTGAGGACATTAAAACTATGAAAATAAAGCCCTATATGAGTTGAAATTCGACTCATCAACATCCCAACTTAAACTTTTGCTTGTCTTCAATAAGGATTTCTACAAATAGTGCTACTCAAGAATCAACATAAATGCACACGAGGTTCAAACTACTCATGCAATGTTCAATTGTGCACTCTAAGTTTCAAACTATGACTAACCATTATCAATGGACTCAAGCTCACAATACTTGCTTCAAATGCAAGTTCAAGCTCAACAAGAATAATTGAATACCCTCACAAGAAGAACGATTCCATATTCACACAAATTTTCAGAATGTCAAAATCACAAACAACTCTCATTCTCTCAAGGACGAACACATGCAAGATTTTTTACCATAGACTTTCCCGTATTGTCCAATCAAAATGATGTTAAACTCACTCAAGATCACAAAGGTCTTTCAAGGCTTGTAGCGGGGCTAAGGGTAGAGGTACGATCATCTTTGGTTAAGTGACTTCTACCTTTATGAAGCGTGGCCTTTACTTAATTCTTTTTCCTTTTCTCTCACTCTTTTCAATGTCTACTAGCCACCCTATGTCTTTCTACAAATAATTCATTGGACACCCCATTCTATTTGCTCATTGTACACGCTTTATTTCCACAATTATTTTCTTTTTCAATCTCTTTCTTTTTTTCCTTCTTTATTTTTCTTTTATATAGAGGGGTTTCATTTTTTTCAACATGATCCTTCAAGGGCGACGTTCTCAAACTTCTTCATTTCCTCATTTTTCACCACATCCCCAACTTAGGCTTTTGGCCTAATTTGGCTATTCAAATTAACCAATGCTCCATGAAGATTTTAGGTGGGAAAGAAAAGGGTTTGTGTTCAAGGTTCATCCAAAGAAAAGGATAGGCTCAAACGGTGCCGAACTAGGTTCACACTCTCACAAGGTGGTCACAAAGAGGTATAATGACCATTTAGGTTCACTCTCCTTAAATGGTGCCTAAGATCATCTTTATCATTCACTCACACTAGTCAATCAGACAAACGAGACAAGTTCTAGGTATTACCAAGTACACATTCCAAGAAAAATCTCACCACACATGGAATTCAACACAATCATCAGACAAGACTCTACAATTTTCAGCTAGCATGCAACAATCATCACAAGAGTTCAACTTAACAACCGGCTTAGTCACAATGAGATGCTACGAGTTCACATATGACTTATGCAACTCAATCCGCCTCATCGAATTTACACACACATGCCGTTCAATCAAGAGTACTATTCAAGTCATTGGTATTGACCACAACCGACACTCAAAATTCCAAGAGAACAACCACATTCACACACATCAAGAGGTGTCAATTTTTAAAAATGGGTCAAAACTACATTCACATTTAAAATAATGGACCAAAAACTAATAAATATCAACACAAGATCATATCCAACACTCACAACAAAACAACAACAATATCCACAAAATAGCCCAAAAGAGGTAGGTATGGAAATACCTCACCCCACCAACTAATCTAGCAATTGTGCTCAAATGCAAAGAAATAGAGAAACATAAAAAAATAATAATAGAAAGGGAGTCAAAAATCCTCCTGCCAGGCTAAGCCTAGGGTGAACTCTGCATCTCTGTGACTCCATCATCTTGGGCATCAGTTCTCGGTGCAACATCATCATTGGCCTCACTAGAACCCACCATCGAAGTATCCTTTAGTGATGCCTCAACAACTGTCTAAACCATGGACCTTTCAAGGTCCTCCAGATCATCATACAAGGGTGCATCACGAACACCAAGCTCCTATTCATCAGTCTCAGCCTCAGACTCATCAGTTGCATCATCCCTAACAACATCTCTGGTGGTAGTAGCCGAATGAACATCTGAACTGACCTTAAACTTTATACTCGGGATCTCGGGGATCTCCACCGTACTGAATAGCATATAAAGGTCAGTGGACTTCAACTCATCCATATCTTTTCTCAGCCCAATAATATCAGCCTTCAAGGTCGTCGCAACATCTGAAACACCCTGGATCTACTCACAAGCCTCTACCCTCATGGTAAGGGCATCCAACACAAATATGTGGGCATCTATCAACCCTCTGTGCTCTCTCATCTCAGCCTTAATCGAGGTAAAGGCAACCGCAATTGCCCGCTCAATCAACCCCAGGAACAGCGGCCTCTACCCGGGAGGCACACATATCAGCAAACTGAGCTAGATGGCCCATCTTATACATCATGGCCTAGGTGATAGTGGTCGGGAAGCAGAAGCAGCAGCAGTAACACTAGTCGAATGGGAAGAAATAGTAGGGTTAGAAGGTACAGAAGTAGAGGTGCCAGGGATACCTGTAGGCTCACTAGCCTGAGGGGGAGTATTGCCTCTGTCGGGAAACATCTCAACATCAACTACCGGGGACGTATCCACCGATGCATATCTCTTTCGATCAACATCATCCCTTATGTACTCGGTCTCTATCCTCCAGATCTCAGTAGAGGAAGTGAGAGTCTCTTCCACATCCTTTTTAGCAATCAACAGTACATGGGCCCTCCTACACAACTCAATAATCAAGACCGGGAACGAGAGAGAGTTCTATCTCTACTTGGCCCTCATGTCTATCTCTTGCTCAATGAGCAGACTGAGATTAATTCGATCTCGATCCATAATACAGCCTAGACAAGTAGCTTTCAGGTACAGAAGTATAGATTTATTATGCGAAGACATAATTGTGCTGCTAATAAACCTGAACTAGTATCTGGCAGCCACGTTCAGGTCCTTCTTCTAAATAGAACCCAACCTCAATCCATCGTGGAATAGTGTCAGATATCTATGGTGCCAACCAACCCATTAAGTCATCGAGGGTATTCTTTTTAACCTTATCCACATAGTAGTGTACCACATTCAGCGTACAACCAATAACCTAATTTATGTCGGTGCTAATACATTGTACCTTCATCCCTCAAACTACCACATAGTCAGTCGACTTAAAAGCATTGGTCTTTTTCTTTCCCTTTGGCACCATCTCTCTGTAAGCCGAGTCAAACTCCCGGACCCAAGTAGGAATATAAGGACCTCGGGGCTTCGTGAAGATCTAGAACATGTGGAACTTTATGGTGTTTCACACCTCTGGGTACCGGTCTACCACACCATTAGTGGACAGATGCTTTTCTTCAAGGATGGTCTTCAGACCCTCAGCTTTTAACTGTTAAGTGACCCGGGTGTAGGAGCCTGTACTGGTGGAAGAACATTTTCTACCACCTGAGTTGGAGGTAGAGGAGGCATAGGAGGCACTGAGATCTGAGTTGGATCATGTATAGCCTTGGAGCGTAGCTCCACTCTCCTAGCTTAGAGAAGTTGATCATCTTCCAACTTAAAACGAAGGCTAGAGATCGATCTCCTGAGTGGGCCTCACAGTCAGAGGTAGTGAGGTGAGTGTCATAGATACCCATGTTGTTGATGCTCTCATCCGCTGGTGTTGGCACTACGGGCTCCTTGCCCTTGCCCTTTTCTCCTTTTGGAGGTAGTTTGGTAACTATGGCCTGGGAGGCTGCAGCCTCCACATTGATCACTATCCATCTAGCCCGCTTTCGGGGCGGTTGATTCCTTCCGACAACTTTTAGTCTAGCCATTCCTACAAAATAAAACCACATATGTTAGATGCAATAAAAAAATATTCAAAGTTAGAAAATTGTGCAGGAAAACTCGATGAACCGTTCGGCGAGTTACCGACTCCATTAGGTGAGCCAAATCGGCTCGCCAAATATTCCAGGATAAAATTTGTCAAAACTCAGTACAGGTCTGCAATGTCAAGGGATTTTCAGTTGATCGCCAACACCATTTGTCGAACTAGAAGTAGCTCGCCGAATGTTACAGAATAATTTCAGAAAATAGGGGCGCAAAAGGGCTACTAGAAAGGACTTTCGGCTAGTCACCAAGTGAACTCGGTGAGCTCAAGCGTATTGCCGAAAGTTACATAATGCAAATCACAAAAATGGATAATAAAAAGGCCATCAAGGGGTCTTAAGGCGAACCGCCGAACAACTCAACGAGCTCGACCCAGTTCGCCAAATAGTCCAACTTGCCAAATTTTTACCCCGACCTTCAAAATCGAACCCACAAGTTACGAAAATAAAATTAACCCACTATTCTATGTAGTTGAGCCCAGACATATACTACCCATGCCCTCAGGGTACTTAGAATTCCCCTGATTTGGCCAAAATTAGTCAATCAACGTCTTTTGCCCTCAAAAATGACGTCAACCACTCTATTATTGGGAAAAATCAGTCAATAGGCACAAACGGGGTTACTCAGAATTCACCCCCACTAGACTAAACAATCAAATCAACACAACCTACAAAATTATCATGCTAACACATAGGATTTCACTATTTAAGGCCAATTAACACAAAATAAAACAAGATACGAGCATGCATTGTCAAAACACATGAAAACAAATCACAATACACATGAAAACAACCAATCAAAGATCATGCATTTGAATTTACTAAATTAGAATAACGGGGTTCGAATAACCAACCTCAGAAGCAGATGATTGAAAGGTTAGGCAAGAAAAGTATCCAAAAATTCTCCCCCGACTAATTGATGCCACACAAAAAGCAAGAAAACTAGTACGGAAGTATGAAAATATGCGTTTGTGAAATTTTGGAAGTCGAAAAGTATGAAATGAGGGAGATCTTTGAAATTAAAAACGGTTTGTCCTTTTGACCCTTCAGTTTGCGCACCATTTGACGACGCTTACTTACGTCGCAGACCCACTCGGCGATGTGCTTAGTAGCACTTCAGCCCGCCGAGTTTTACAAAACCTCCAGCAAGCTAGGTGGTTTAAATGGTGATCTAAGTTGGGCTCGCCGACCTGTTCGGCGAGTCGCCGACTGGACCTTTGGCTCGCCTAACTGCTCATTTTCCCAAAATTTCAAAATTTCAAATTTTCAACCTGCACATTCAACACCCGTTATTCAAACATAATATTAAAAACATCAGAAACTTGGTGTTATTTAACGTCGTGGCACGACGAAGATACCCTTTCAACGTTCATTCTTGGGATTGGCCATGGTGTCACTCGGTACTCCACCTTTTGGCCTTGGATTCAAATGAATCAAAATTTGACCCATTTGTGTCTCCAGCTGCTTAATGGACACCGAGTGAGAAGTAACCGTCTGATTGAGAGTTGAAACGTCATCTTCCATTTCTTTTAGAACCTTGTTTGACCCTTCCACTTTGATAAGAATGCGTGAAAGCATATCTTCAGTGCGGAAACTTTATGGGTCAACCCCTTGCTCTTTTGGCTTTTGACGCTAATAGAGGTACATATCTCCTTATCCCCATCTCTCTCCTTCCAATTAGTTCCACGATCACGCCATTCCCTATCACGGTAACTCCAACCGTCATCACGCTCTTTATTCCAACCTTGATTCTCGCCTGGCCTTGGATAGTTCGGACAGAAACCTCCAGTTTGATTTGCAAGGAAACTCACTTCCTCATTCCTCATTATATAGAGACTCAAAGTGTGCATCATCGGGGTTCACCCCACTAACACCAACAACATTCACAGCCTTAGAACCACTACCCATGAATTGTTTTGACAACAAATCCATTTGGGTCATCGTCTTGGCCATGTTTTGATCTAGTTCTTGGCCATTTTCAATTTGTTCCTTTGTTATCCTAAAGGTCAAAGGAGACACTGAATCCTCTCTTGTGTACCAAGCCCGATTGATTTTGGTCATGTCATCAAGCAAAATGGATGCAACTTCAAATGGTTGTTGCATGATTCCTCCTTGAACAAGTTGATCAGCCACACCTTTGTTAACCGAATCTAGAGTTCAGTGGAAATGTTGTAATAAGACATTGTTTGGGAGTCCATGAGTTAGACATTGTAGCAGAAACTTCTAAAAATGTAGCCACGTCTCATGAATTGGATCACCATCAAAGCGTTTGAAACCTTGGATATTGTTTCGCAATGATATCATCCTCGAAGGAGGAAATAACCTGATGTAGAACGCTTCAGTAAGTTCATCCCCAAGTGGTAATTGAGTCCCAAGGTAGGTCAGCTAACCACTTGGTAGCATCTTCTATCAGAGAGAAGGGAAACAATCGGAGTCGAACTGACTCTTGGGAGATGTTTTAGAATGAGAAAGGTCCTCAAACGTCCAAGAAGTTTTGGATATGGTCATGGGGATCGTCATGAGCCAAGCCTTCAAACAACCCTTTCATTTGCAATAGTTGCAACACCGCGCTTGTCACGTGGAACACCGTATTTCCCATGATCGGAGGCAACCAGATAGCACCTACACCACTCTAATGTCCTTCATTCACATCATTCAAGTTGTCGATGTCGTCATTATGTCTCGATTGGTTGGCATTGCTTCCGTTGTAACTCATTCTGTCACTTGCTCAAAGGCAACAACAACAAATCAAAGGTAAATAAGCTCAACTACAACATAGAAAGATCACAAACAAACTTCAATAACAAAATTCTAAACACCACTTCCCGGCAACGGCGCCAATTTTTTGATAACGCTCAACTACACATCATCCAATTCTTGATAACGCTCAACTACACATCATCCAATTCTAGGTGTAGGCGATCGTAATGTAGTATAGGCCCAACAGAGAATGGGGGTCGAACCCATAGGGCGTGATACAAAATGGAAAAGGTTTGTGCTCAAGTCATTTGTAGAAGTAAAAATTATCAAAGGTTTGATAGTAAGTGTCAGATGGGGGGATTTGGTTTGTCAAGTAACAGCTATAACAATTATGAAAGCAGGGGAGTAGATGAGTAGAGAGGGATTCTCGGGGATGTGATCAATTAAAAGCTAATTTTTCTATATGGGCAACTAAAGTTTACTAACAGTTTCCTAATCTTAGTGAGTAGGCTAGACTCTAGATGCAATAGCTTTCTCTCAAACAACTATTACGATTCAAGCGAGTTCTCTCAAACCTCGACAAGCATAACAATATAAGCATCCCAATACCTTAATTAATCTACTCTTTCGAGCTAGATTAGTAGAATCGAGTTTAGATTCACTCTCTCGAGCTGAATTAACGATAACCCAATCACTACAATTATCAATCAATAGCCATAATTCTAGAACCCCTTTCTCAAGCAAGCCTAGAACACTAAGTTAGAATTGCATTGGCAACTACAATTCATGGGTTAATACATAACTCTCAATCAAACCCACTTCAAATCAACATTTAAATCAGTAAACAACAATACCCATAAGCTAATTAGAACGATTAATCACATGATCACACCCCCAAGAATGGGGGTTTTAGCCACACATTAATAAAAGCAATAAAATATTACCAATAATGTTATCCATCAACTGGGTAATGATTTCTAAGTCTTTACAATGCTTCAAATCAACTAAAATTCAAAACCCACTTGAAATCTCTACTAAAAAAACTCTAAAAAAATGTCTTGGGAATCAAGAACTCAAGGTAAAACTCTGAGAACACTTGTTTAGAATCTGGGAATTTTGGAATTCTTCCAACCCCCTTAAAAACTCTTTTGAAATTTTACATTTATACTCTTCAGAATTTGCAGCTTGTGGACTGATCGGCGGAGTAAGTCGAGCATCGCCGACAAGGTCAGTGACGCGCCAAATGTCACTCTCCATCGATGTCTGGTCTTGCCTTTTCAACCTCAGGATTCTGCAACTTTGGGTAAGCAGGAGCTGCTTCGCCTATCCATTCGGCGGTTCGCCGACTGTCTATTTTCATCGCCAAGTTGGCTTGTTCTCCAGGGCTGGCACGCTGTAACTTTTGGTGAGCTGAAGAGCCACTCAGCGGTTCGCCGAGTGGTCTTGGTAATCACCAGGATTGCCTTTCTTCAACTTCTTCAACTTTTTCACTCCTTTTTGCCCGGTAATGTCCTTGCCTTGCTCCTTTGCCTTTATTTTTGCAACACTTTAACATCAGTGTAAAGCACAAATTAGGCATTAAGGACAATAAAACTATGAAAATAATTCCCTAAATGAGTAAAAATCCCTGACTCATCACGCCCCAGCTTAAGATTAGAAGTCCCACATCGAAAAAACACAAAAGAGATTGTGTATTTAAGTAAGTAGGTCTTACCAACTAGTAACACATTTTAAAACGGTGTGAACCTAGGCTCAGAGAGGACAATATCACTAGCGGGCTGGGCCATTACAAATGGTATCAGAGCCACTCATGTGTCAGCCTTGTCGATGTGGACCAGAGTTTAACAGAGCTTAGGCAAATCCCGGTAAGGTGGGGCAAACTTCAGTTCTTAGTATAGGCAAATCCCATACGGTGGGGTAAACCTCACCGAGGACATTGAGTCCATAAAGGGGGTGTATGTGATGCCCTAGTGTAAGATTAGAAGTCCCACATTGACAAAGCACACGAGAGATGTTGGGTATTTCAGTAAGCATGCCTTACCAACTAGTGATGCGGTTTAAAGTCGTACGGGCCTAGGCTCAGAGCGGACAATATCACTAGCGGGCTGGGTCGTTACAATAGCTCATTCCTGCTGCAAGGAGTCAATATAGTCCAAAATAGTGGAATATTGACTCTAGGTTTCTTCATCCGACCCTTCTTTCCACATCAAAACTGCAGTACCTCTCGTCTGATGTTCAGTGCAACACAATAAATCAATTACTCTTTCCTCCATCCACCTAATAGAGACCCCTAAATGCTTCCAAAAATTAATATATTTCTTTTCTGCCCACTTTGAAAGCTTTTGTTCGCCTTCCAAAATAGCAATGGTTATGCCTCATCCACTGCTAAGACCAATACAGTGATGATTACACCTTTGTGAGTGCAATAGTTTGTTATATTATGTTGTTAAGACACTATGTATAAATAGTTTTTAAATAATTTTTTAGATTAATAGGTTTAAGTATGAAAAAGTAGAAAATTTAGTAAAACATTATTATCAATACTCAAGTTAACTTATTAACTTTAATGGTTGGATGGAGAATTTTACATTCAAGAAAAGCAATTTTTAGATGGATGAAAAAATAAAAATAAGTAAAAATTATTAGAGCAAAGAGAGTACAGGTTGTGAACTTTAAATAATGTAACTTTGCATTGTTCAGTCATAATTGTGTTTATTGGCGACATTTTGTAAATTATTATTACCACACTAGAACAACTATTTGTAAAATGAACAATTTACTATGGACACTTAGGGTTTGTTTGACCATGAAAATTGTGATTACCTAAAAAAGTGTTTTTATTTTCAAAGTGAAATATTACTTCCTCAGCCCCAATTTATGTGACACACTTTTATTTTTGGTTAATTCCCAAAAGAATGTTCAACTCTAGAAAAAAGTTTAAAATATTCATGGCCAAACACCACTTAGTTAACTAAATACATTGTCTATATTTGAACACGAGAAAAGTGTTAGGGTTGTAAAATTATTCTTTTAACCCTCCTAGCTTCTTTAGCATGTGATGAAAAATAATAGCAATGACTAAGAGAAAAATAAAGATTGAAAAGAAAAGTTCAAGGAAGTAAAATCAAAATCAGATGTGATGCATGAGGGCATTTCAGAAGATTATTTTGGTATGATTTTAGTTGTTTGATTTTGGATTTTGAAAAAAATACTCATTTTTGCATTTGTTATATATCTAGATACGTATTGATGAGTTAGATCCATGCACTTATCTTGTTTTCCTTAATTAGCATTTTTTACATGGTTTAGAGATTATTTTTCTATTTAAGTGCTGCAAGTCTTAGCGACACTTTCCTTGGGTGAAATGTGAAAAGATTGAAGAATTTCGAGCTAAAGTTTATTGTTCGTGTATGATGTAATTATTCATTCCAAATGTGTTCTAGTTCATTTATGTGTCACAAGAAGGTGATGATCTTTCACTTTATACCAACATATCCCTACAAGGGATTTAAGGCGTTGGCTTGCCTATGAATTTTTTATAAAATAAAGGGAAAGGGGTCTGAAAAATACTCCAACTTTGGCCAAAATTGTTGTTATGATACCAAACTTTATGGAGGACTTTTTACCCTTCCCCCCTGCACTATTTAATAGTGTATTTTAAAAGTATATATGTGCCCACGTGGACACATTACTATTTATAATGATGCAATATTTATGATGTCCACGTGGGCACATATATACCTTTAAAATATACTATTAAATAGTGCAGGGTGAAAAAGGTCCTTTCCAAAGTTCGGTATTGTTACATTAATTTTGGTCAAAGTTCGGATATAGTTCAGAACTTTTTCCCTAAAATAAATCTAACAAATTTAGAAATAATTCTCGAGGAGATAGTGGTTTTCTTTTGAGTACTTATAAAGGGTGTGTATTTATGTGCAAAAGAGATGTATCTTGGAAAGTGGGTAGTTTTATCACTTTTTTTATAAGTGATATTGAGTCGGCACATGTCTAGATTACTCCACTTCGTTCTTTTCATTGTAACTAACTAGTTGGAATGTAGTTCCTCAACAGTTGATCTTCCAATAAATACATACTAATGCTCAAATGCACAAAACATACCCTTTCTCAATTTGAGATAATTGCTCAAAATATCTTCTTAAAAGAGGTAACTGCTCTGAAATATCTTTGAACTCATTAACACATTTCGAAATCAAAGTTTCTCTTTTCTCAATGTAAAAAGTGATACCTTTGGGAATACCTAGTTTTCTTATACTCTTACTCAATTCATATTTGAAAACTCTTTTTCAAGACTCATCTTTTGCTCTCCTCATAAATCAATCGAAAGACAAAACATTTGTTTTGAAAAGATTCTCAAATTTAACTCAACAGTAGGGTTCATAAAGAAATATAGACATGCACAAATAACATCAAGGATCTCAATACAATGATATATAACTCAATACTCAGGAATTAAGAACTCATAGCACAACAATATAACTCATCTCAAAAATACTCAAAATCAAGGATAAAATGATAGATTACTCTTTTACTGAGTTTAGACATATGTAGGGCGTGAGGATGAACTAGTCCAACACTATGATAGATTTACATACCTGATTATGAAGCTATCTATTAGTATGAAAACATTAGTGGAGACTACATTTATCTTGAGCTTGAGGAAGAACATTAGCTTTATTGGAAGAAATCTTTGAGCTTGGAATCTTGAGATAAAAAAATCTTTTATGAAGTTCTTAGAGTGGAAGAACTTGGGAATACCTTGGATGGAAAGTTTCTCTGTGTATTTTGAATTTTTGACTTGAATATTTTAGGGTTCTTGATGGAGAAGAGAAACCCTAGGTGAGTTTTAAGAGGATTTCTAAATACTTGAATGTTTAAATTGATGATTTTGAGAGGAAAACTAGTTAGTTGAATGATATACTCAGTTAAAACACTCAAAAACAACTTAGAATAAGGTTAAAAAGCTTGAGAAATGACCAAAATAACATAGGAAGATGTGCAGGAAGTGGCTGGAAAAAAAATTGCGACAAGTCTTCACGGAAGGGTCTACAGTTCGTGGAAATTTCCACCATATGTAGGTCCAGCAGTAGAACATCAACTGCCTAATAGGGCTTCACTAAAATGGGCATAACATTTTACTCCTAACTCGAAATGAGGCAAACTTAGTGGAGGTAGAAAGAGGACTCATAGTCTTTTAATTCGATACATCATAGGCCAGCTGATTCATTATATGCAAAGAGAAATGATCATTTGAAATTGACCTCAGTATAATCTTATCTCAAAACTTAATTGGTAAGGAAGTTTTCATCTCAACTTTATGTTAGGTGTATCTTGTGGCCTTAATTAGGTGTATGAACATAGGGATTATGTTTAGAAAGGGTGGGACAAGACTAAAATTAACCCGTCTTAAAACTGACATGAGTCATCTATGGAAAGTCATATACAGTCCGTACAAAAGTCTAAGGACCGTAAACCCTCATGTAGAAAACATGTTGGGTTTCTAACTCTCTAAAGTTGGGGTCTACGGATCCTTCCTACAGACCGTAGGAACTTTGATGGACCGTCATGCTCAATCATAGGAAAATTATTCAGCTTGTTTCAAGACTTGGGTTCTACGAGGCCTTTCTATGAACCTTAGAAGTTTCTATGAGCCGTAGTCTGGTCCCTGAAACTTAGACGTAAGAACACTTTTTCAGAGCATGGTTCTACGAACCCACCTATGGTTTATTGATTCTTCTACGAGTAGAAGATTTCTTCCGTGGCACTAGTCTGAAGAATTTTTTTTCTAGGTCTAATTTGAGTTTGAATTTTTGGGGTGTTACATCTATAATATCATCTCTAATGTGCTTTTTTTTTTATCAAACTCAAGAATTTGTTCCACGAGATTGTCTCTACTTTGCAGAATGCTTTTGTGAAGGGTAGACAGTTTCTAGATGTAGTGTTGGTGGGAAATGAAGTGGTTGATTTAGGGAGAAAGCAAGGAGTGTCAGGTGTGTTGTGCAAATTTGATTTTAAAAAGGCATGTGATCATGTAAATTAGAAAGTCCTAGATTCTATTATGCTTCAAATGGAATTTGGGGAGACGAGATGGAAATAAATTTATTTTTGCATCACCTTAGTGAAATATTTTTAAGTTTGTGAATAGTTACCCATGTGGATTTCTTTTGAGTTTAAGGGGTTTAAGAAAACGATATCCCTTATCACCGATATTGTTCATTCTAGTTATGAAAGCGTTAAATAGGATGATGTACTGACGCCATGTCACGACCTGAGTCTACACCCTGAACGTAGCCGGCACTCAAGAACTGTTGTTGTTCCCCAAGCGAACTCTCATCCTGGCTAACTCCAAGCGAAAGACTAACTTAAGCATGCAAAAGCTTAAAACTGAATTACAGTGCAAAGATTTTCTCAAAATGTCTCAAAATGAATAATTTAGAATATAATAGAATATTCAACTAGCAAAAAATAGGCAACCCAAGTCTTGAAATCATTTAACAAGATAAATGAAACAGACTTCTCAAACTCCATTGTCTATATATGAAGCCTCTAAATGAAAAATATGGAAGTCGGGAAAAGACCCACGACATCCTGACAAAACTAAAAGTAAATGGAATCCTCTGGAAGCAAGGAGGATCACCATAGCTAACTCGAACTCCCTGTGGTATCAACGAAGATCTTGTTGATGATCCTAAATACCTGTATCTGCATCATGAAACGATGCAGACCAAATGGCTCAGTACATGGAATGTACGAGCACAAAAGGGGAATTCTAAAGCATAATCATAAGCTTGAACTTAATAAAAAGGAAACATATTTATCTCTTCTCAACTCAACTCAAAGAAACATAGTTTAACTCACCTCAAGGAATACACAAGGATACTCAAATTTACTCAACTCAAAAGTACTCAAGGGTAAGATACTCAACTCAGAAATAAGGTTCTCAGCTCAGTGAAATGGGGCTCCACTCAATAATAAGGTACTCGACTCAATGAAACACAGTCCAACTCAAGATACTCAAGAACAAAGCAACAATAAAAAAATGCAATTTATGGAAAGCTTTTAATACAGTAGATAGCAACTCAATGTATTGAAGAACAAAATAACAACTCAATTTGTATATAATAAAGTATAATAAAACTATGTGGGAGTTTCTCTAACTGACAACCATCACTATGAGTTATGTGATGATACAACGTCTCGCCCACGCTGCAGGAACTATCCTATACTTTGCCAGGGTACAAGACCTATCAACTAACTGGATCCATTAGTCTATGCTAAAAAGCATTAAGGAATAATCTAAAAAGTATGACCCTTTCTACCCACGTTGGCTACATAGTTATTGGAGACTTGAGGTATTATGAACTTGTCCCTATATCAGTGCTCAATACTCCCAAAATATACTCAGCTCATATGTTTGAAAACATAACTCTTTCTGTGGTTTGAGATAATTGCTCAAAACTAGCTCAAAGGCTCACTTGGAAATCGGTGTTTCCTCTCTTTGTTAAATGTGAAAACATTTACTCTTTAAGAATATTTAGTTCCCATATAATCTTTTGAAGAAAATGAACTTCACTTTTACTCTTACTCAAATCGATGCTCAAGTATTAAAACAAGTTTAAAGCATTTGTAAAAGACTTCTGAGAATATGGTTCATGCTGAATTATGGACGTGAACGACTCAATGCAAGGTTTTCAATAAACATAGATAGAACTCAATAATTCGAACTCAAGAACTTCAATGATACTACTCATTTCAAGAATGCTCAACGCATAGGGTTCCTTCGGGATTATGAGCATGAACTACTCAACTCAAGGACTCAAAAATACTTCTCATCTCAAAGTTTCTCGACTTATAGGGTTCATGCGGAATTATGGGCATGAACAACTCAACTCAAGGACTTCATGGGTAACATGTAATAGTCCCATGATTAGGAAATATAATCTCAAATGGATTAGGAACTCAATACTGAAGACTTAGAACTTGAAGATACTACTCCTCTCAAAGATACTCAACTAATGAAGTTCAAGCGGAATTTATGGGCATGAACGACTTTACTCAAGGATCTACATAACCATATGGAACTCGTGTATACGAATTTTCTCATTCTCATACTTACTTGCTCAAAACTTAACTCAAATTGATATTGGATCTCAAAGGATTCACAATTGAACTCAAAGGCTTTCTTGAACTCTACTCTTAACTCTCTCTTGAATATGAATTATGAATTCAAGAATTATGGTTCATGATATGAAGGATCTCGTGATGACAAATTAGACTCATGAATACACTCTCCTTACTCGCATGCTCTATTACTTGAGTCTTGAAACAAGCTATTAGAAATTGTTGAAGACTCCTCAAAAAGACTCAAAGGGACTTTTCTCGAAATGTTTGAATTAACTCTCAAGACTTAACTCTCAACTCTACCTTGAATTTGAATTATGAATTCAAGGTAATGATTCATGTTATGAATGATATTTACGTGTTTAGAAGTAGTTTAGAGTGTTTAGAATCAAAAGGGGTGCAGATACACTTCAAAGGAGCTCAAACGGGACAAACGACGGAAAAGGAGTGGGGGCAGGCGACCCTGCCGTGTTCCGGGTGTGGGGTGCCAACCCCAAACTTCAGAACCTCATTTTGGGTGCACTGTTGGGGCGCGCCGCCCCAGCCTCTCCCCAGGCCAAGTTCGATGAATTTCGTCTCTCGTTTTCTGATCCTAAATCGCTTTTAATCAATTTATTTTCTCAAAGTTTCCTTAGATTCAATTATCCAACCTAAGTACACACTAATCCACTCAAAACACTCACTTTCATATCAAGAAATCATCAAAACCCCAACAAAACAAGATTTAGAATGAACTTCAAGAACACCAATCAAGAACTTAAATCCTTCAACTTTTGAGAACGAAATTATGCTGAAAATAACATGGTTGGCGTGTGGGTGAATGAACCCAACACTATGGAAGCTTACATACCTCTTAGGGATTAGGCAAAAATCTGCAACAAAACTCAAGAACCTCGACAAACGCTTTAATCATATCCTCTTTTCTCTTCTTTTCTCTTCTTGAACTCTCAAATAAGACCCTAGGCGTATATTAGGATTATAAAACTGAACCTAATCAGATTAGACCCCTAAAACATTACTAAAAATGAATTAAATCTGATTGGGTAAGGAAAAGACCAAAATACCCTTTACTATTTTCGGATAACTTTCCTTAACCGGACAACCTGACTTCAAAAAGGCATATCTCAGTCATCCGAACTCGAAAATTAGAAAACTCGGTGGCGTTGGAAAGATAATTCAAATACCTTGCATTATCTATCTTGTAGCACACCTAACTAATCATGTGATAAGAGTTATGGTCGTTTGAAGTTCACATAAATCTTAGAAGAACTTAGGAATGACTTGAATGAATTCTCTCTAGTTCTTTTTGGAACACAAGGTGTTACATCTACTGACCTTAAAAATTAAGAAATTTACCATTACTCTTTACCACCACATTCAAGCTTAGTACTTCTAACATCTCCATTACTAACAGAACCTCTGAAAAGATATCTCACATACTCTCTGGAACTCATTACTATCTTATTCTCAAACACTTGACTTGATTTCTCATTTTTCCATCTCCCCCTTAGGTCTAAAGTTGACACTTGAAAGCTATGGACTTGTTCCATTATCTCTAACTGGTCTACATCTTCTTTTACTCTAACACTCGAGAGAAGTTTATCTCATGACTACCGAACTCTCAATAAGCAAGTACTAAGACCTCTTTGTAAGGTGTTTCTCTTAACCTCCTCTGATTACATACCCTCTCGGTACACCTCTTAATGCTCTTTTTACTCTTGTGGCTTAGCCACACTTCACTGCCCTTATCTAAAGGTTAGGGTCTCTCACTTGTACTACTCACATTCATTGCAGTAAACATCTCAATTCCTCACTTAATCTATGTAAAGTCTACTAGATCAAATCTCAAGACTAGCATCATCACCCACATGTTGTCATTTTTTTTATCATGACACTCATCTCAAATTAAAGCTCAATGTTCATTACTAAACCCGAATATCAATATGATTGCTCATCTACTATATTATTACTTATTAATCAATCAGTTCTATAACCTTCTCAACATCATGACCCTCTTAAACAAATCATAAGCCTAGCTTAGATCCATCACTTTATGAATACTTTGTGCTTCTATTCAACACATATATTTAGCCTCATCTAACACAATGACGCATTTACATCAACTATATTCTGGTTAACAATAGACTCTAACTTATCTTGACTAGTAACTATTTATCTACCTCTTATCATGAGATCTTCACAACTCATCACTTCTTAGTCTACCCAGAATGGAAAACTCCTCATTACTAACTTATTAGGTTCATGACTATAGTAACACAACTTGTCAAAACACCATCTCCCTTACTTAGATTACTAACCCTATGCATACTTTTCTCTAACTCTAGGCTCTTTCTCTAAAACTGCTCATGATCTCATAACTCATGCTACCTTTTAGGGAGAAAATATTACCCGAGCTCTAAACATACATTCTCATAAGAATCTCAGCTGAAACAAGGCTTAGAGAAGAGAGTACAACTTGATTTTAGCTCAAACGCACAATTCACATGAATAAATCTCTATGGCATATCTCTATTGCACGATTAAGAGTATGAAAGAAGGGAAACTTTTCTTAAATGTCTGTAGTCCCTTATTTATAGAAGTGGGGGTCTCACAACCATAAACAAGATCCTATTGACATGGCTTCATAGACACCCTAGGACACTTGAACTCTGTGCTCTGATACCAAGTTTGTCATGACCTAAGTCTACACCCTGGACGTGGCCGCCACTCAAGAACCGTTGTTGGTCCCCAAGCGAACCCTCATCCTAGCTGACTACAAGAGGAAGACAAACTTAAGCATGCAAAAGCTTAAAATTGAATTACAGTGCAAAGATTTTCTCAAAATGTCTCAAAATCAATAAATTAGAATATAATAGAATATTCAACTAGCCAAAAATAGGCAACTCAAGTTTTTAAAACATTTAACAAGATAAATGATACAGACTTCTCAAACTCCACTGTCTATCTTTACAAAAATGGAAGTCGGGACAAGACCCACGACATCCTGACAAAACTAAAAGTAAATGGAATCCTCTGGAAGCAAGGAGGATCACCATAACTAACTCGAACTCCCTGTGGTATCAACGAAGATCTTGTTGATGATCACCTGTATCTGCATCATGAAATGATGTAGGCCAAATGGCTCAGTACATGGAATGTACGAGCACGAAAGGGGAATTCTAAAGCATAAACATAAGCTTGAACTTAATAAAAAGGAAACATATTTATCTCTTCTCAACTCAACTTAAAGAAACATAGTTTAACTCACCTCAAGGAATACACAAGGATACTCAAAACTACTCAAATTTACTTAACTCAAAAGTACTCAAGGGTAAGATACTCAACTCAGAAATAAGGTTCTCAACTCAGTGAAATAGGGATCAACTAAATAATAAGGTACTCGACACAATGAAACACAGTTCAACTCAAGATACTCAAGAACAAAGCAACAATAAAAGATGCAATCTATGGAAAGCTTTTAATACAATAGATAGCAACTTAATGTATTGAAGAACACAATAACAACTCAATTTTCATATAATAAAGTATAATATAACTTTGTGGGAGTTTCTCTAACCGGCAATCATCACTATGAGCTATGTGATGATACAGCGTTTCTCCCACACTGCCAGAACTATCCTAACTTTGCTAGGGTATAAGACCTCTAAAATAAGTGGATGCACTAGTCTATGCTAAAAAGCATTAAGGAATCATCTAAAAAGTATGACCCTTTCTACCCACGTTGGCTACATGGTTTATGAAGACTTGAGTTATTATGAACTTGTCCCCATATCGGTGCTCAATACTACTCCCAAAATATACTCAACTCATATGTTTAAAAGCATAACTATTTATGTGGTTTGATATAATTGCTCAAAACTAGCTCAAAGGCTCTCTTGGAAATCGGTGTTTCCTCTCTTGGTTAATGTGAAAACATTTATTCTTTGGGAATGCTTAGTTCCCATATAATGTTTTGAAGAAAATGAACTTCACTTTTACTCTTACTCAACTCAAGCTCAAGTCTTAAAACAAGTTTAAAGCATTTGTAAAAGACTTATTAAAATATGGTTCATGCCGAATTATGGACGTGAACGACTTAATGCAAGGTTTTCAATAACCATAGATAAAAATAAATTTTGGAACTCAAGAACTTCAATGATACTACTCATTTCAAGAATACTCAACTCAGAGGGTTCCTGCAGGATTATGAGCATGAACTACTCAACCCAAGGACTCAAAAATACTTCTCATCTCAAGACTACTTGACTTATAGGGTTCATGCGGAATTATGGATATGAATAACTCAACTCAAGGACTTTATGGGTAACATGTAATAGTCCCATGATTAGGAAATATAATCTCAAATGGCTTAGAAACTCAATACTCAACACTTAAAACTTGAAGATACTACTCCGCTCAAAGATACTCAACTTATGAAGCTCATGCGGAATTTATGGGCATGAACGACTTGACTCAAGGGTCAACATAACGATATGGAACCCGTGTATACGACTCTTCTCATTCTCATACTTACTTTCTCAAAACATAACTCAAATCAATAGTAAATCTCAAAGGATTCACAATTGAAATCAAAGGCTTTCTTGAACTCTACTCTTAACTCTCTCTTGATTGTAAATTATGAATTCAAGAGTTATGGTTCATGATATGAAGGATCTCGTGATGACAAAGTAGACTCATGAATACATTTTCCTCTCTCTAAGCTCACTTACTAGAGTTTTGAAACAAGTTATTAGAAATTGTAGAAGTTTCCTCAAAAAACTCAAATGGACTTTTCTCAAAATGTTTGAATGTACTCTCAAGACTTAACTCTCATCTCTACCTTGAATTTGAATTATGAATTAAAGGTTATGAATCATCTTATGAACAATAGCTAGGTGGTTAGAAGTAGTTTAGAATCAAAAGGGGTAAAGATACACTTCAAAGGAGCTCAAACGGGACAACCAACGAAAAAGGAGTGCGGGCAGGCGATCCTGGCACGTTTCGGGCACGGGTTGCAGCCCAAACTTCAGAACCTCATTTTGGGTGCATTGTTGGGGCGCTGCCCCAGCCTCTCCCCAGGCCAAGTTCGACGAATTTTGTCTCTCATTTTCAGATCCTAAATCACTTTAAATTGATTTCTTTTCTCAAGTTTTCCTTAGATTCAGTTACCCAACCTAAGTACACACTAATACACTCAAAACACTCACTTTCATCTCAAGAAATCATCGAAACCCCAACAAAACAAGATTTAGAATGAACTTCAAGAACATCTATCAAGACCTTAAATCCTTCAACTTTTGAGAACAAAATTACGCTGAAAATAACATGATTGGCATGTGGGTGAATGAACCCAACACTATGGAAGCTTACATACCTCTTAGGGATTAAACCCATGGCGAAAATCCTCAACAAAACTCAAGAACCTCGACGAACACTTTGATCATCTTCTCTTTTCTCCTCTTTTCTCTTCTTTTCTCTTCTTTTCTCTTCTTGAACTCTCAACTAAAACCTTAAAACTGAACCTAATCAGATTAGACCCCTAAAGCATTACTAAAAATGAATTATATTTGATTGGGTAAGGAGAAGACCAAAATACCCCTTACTATTTTCGGATAACTTTCCTTAATTGAACAATCTCACTTCAAAAGAGCATATCTCACTCATCCGAACTCGAAACTTAGCAAACTCGGTGGTGTTGGAAATATAATTCAAAGACCTTTCATTAGATATCTTATAGCCCACCTAACACATCATGTGCTAAGAGTTATGGTCGTTTGAAGTTCACTCAAATCTTAGAAGAACTTAGGAATGACTTGAATGAATTCTCTCTAGTTATTTTTGGAACACAAGGTTGTACATCTAGTGACCTTAACACTTAAGAAATTTTTAATTCCTTGGTAAAATATCACTCACAATGAAGAATGGTTCGAGTCTTAGTTCGAAAAAATTTATGAGGTGTTACATGTCATTTGGCCTGCATGGTTTCATGATGCAAATACAAGTATTCAGGATCATCAACATGCATTTAGTTGAGGTTATGTGGTATTCCAGTCAGCTGTGGTGAGCCTTCTTGTATTTTGGAGGACTTCACCTTTACTTTACAGTTAGTAGTTTTGAGATGTCGTGGGTCTTGTCCCGATATCTTTCTGTAATAGTAGAGGCTTCATAGATAGACAAATATGAGGAGTTTTCTTTAATTTCTTTCTTTTGAGTTGTTTTATAAACTCTGAGTATATCTTTTGAGTATTGTTCAAACTTTTTAAAGTTGAGTATTTGAATTTAATGGGATTTGATTCAATATTATGTTTTTGTATGTTGAGTTAGTCTTTCGCTTGTATTCAGTCGGGATGAGGGTTCGCTTTGGGACCAGCAATGGTTCTCGAGTGCCGGCCACGTCTAGGGTGTAGACTCTGGTCGTGACAGAGAGTACATGTTATGAACTTTAAAAATTGTAAATATGCATTGTTCAGTCATAAATGTGTCTATTGATGACATTTTGTAAAATATTATTACCACATTAGAACAACTATTTGTAAAATGAACAATTTACTTTGGACACTTAGGGGTCGTTTGGTTTGAATATGAGTTATGATGGAATAAGTTATGTTGGGATAAGTTATATTGGGATTAGTTATGATGGGATAAGTTGTCCTGGGATTATTTCTTATTGAGTGTTTGGTTTGTTGTATTCAAAATAATATATATTGATAAATTTTAAGAACAAGTTGTTTGTTTACAAAATTACCCTTCACTTTATTTAAACTTTTTAAATTTTTCTTTGCAAGCTTTAGTTATTCATTTTTTAAAATAAAACTTTTATTTTATTTAACTTAAATATTTTAATTTATGTATTCCCATGATACGTACCATGTGTATTTAAAAATATAACTTTTTTCTTATTTAACTTAAAAATAAAACTTCCCTCTTAAGTTTATTAAAGAGAAGAAAGTTTATGAGAAATCAAAATAAAATAAACAAAAGAATTAGTCAAATAAATTCATAAATAAAAATTATATTTATATTGTATAATTTTTTTAATAGAAAAATATGTATAATTATCATAAAAACAAGGAGTAGTAAATATTATTATACATGGTATTAAAAAAATGTAAAAATAAATAAATGTGAAAAATGATGTATGAAAAGGATTTAAAGGGACATATTTGCCATTTACTTATTTTATCCCAGGATAAGTTATCCCGGGATTACTATACCACCCAGTATGAGGGATAACTTATCCCGACACTAATTCATAATCCTGGGATAAGTTATCCCAAGCTTTGCAACCAAACAACGAAATAAAGGGTACTTAAAATTTATCTTGGGATTAACTCCCCTTATCCATCACACCAAACAACCCCTTAGGGCCTATTTGACCATAAAAATTGTGAGTACCTAAAAAGGTTTTTTTATTTTCAAAGTGAAAAATGTTACTTCCTCAGCTCCAATTTATGTGACACTTTTAGTTTTGGTGAATTCCCAAAATAATGAAATATTTCCTTATTTGAGAATTATTTAATATCAATATGAACACTTTATCCATGTTGGGTCCTACTTATTTGCTAAAAAAACCCATAAAAGTTTGATCTTCTAACTCAAAATTCATTATTTTGATTAAGGATGGTTTTAGAACGTTGTAAAGTCTTCCTATATTTCTTAAACTTCGAACCCTATCAAACATCATCATATAAATTGGGATGAAGGAGGTATTTCGAAATTATAGTTGTGCATGGCTATGAATACAAATTAGCGTTGTTTTTGAATTTTTGTGCGTGATTTGGAGTGGAAACAACTTTTGGGTGATTTTCAAATTGCATATTTCAACTTCAAGTTGAATTTTGAATTTCCTATATTTTTGTCCAAACATGATTTTTCAAAATTCAACTCAAGAAAAAAGTTTAAAATATTCATGGCCAAACACCACTGAATTAACTAAATGCATTGTCTATATTTGAACACGAGAAAAGTGTTAGAGTTGTAAAATTATTCTTTTAACCCTCCTAGCTTCTTTAGCATGTGATGACAAATAATGGAAATGAATAAGAGAAAAACAAAGATTGAGAAGAAAAGTTCAAGGAAGCAAAATCAAAATCATATGTGCCGCATTAGGCTTTTCAAAAGATTATTTTGGTATGATTTTAGTTGTTTGATTTTGGATTTTGAAAAAAATGATCATTTTTGCATTTATTATATATTTGGATACGTATTGATGAGTTAGATCCATGAACTTATATTGATTTCCTTAATTAGCATTTTTTACATGGTTTAGAGATTACTTCTCTATTTAAGTGTTGCAAGTTTCAGCGACAATTTCCTTGGGTGAAATGTCAAGAGATTGAAGAATTTAGAACTAAAGTTTATTGTTCGTGTATGATGTAATTATTCATTCCAAATGTGTTCTAGTTCATTTATGTGTCGCAAGAAGGTGATGATCTTTTACTTTATACCAACATACCCCTACCAAGGATTTGAGGTGTTGGCTTGCCTATGAATTTTTTATAAAATAAATTTAAGAAATGTAGAACAATTCTTGAGGAGATTAAGGTTTTCTTTTGAGTACTTATAAAGGGTGTGTATTCATGGGCAAAAGAGATGGATCTTGGAAAGTGGGTAGCTTTATCACTTTTTTACAAGTGATATTGAGTTGGCACATGTCAAGATTACTCTACTTTGTTCTTTCCATTGTAACTAACTAGTTGGAAGTTGTATTTCCTCAACAGTTGATCTTCCAATAAATATATACTTAGGCTCAAATGTACAAAACATACTCTTTCTCAATTTGAGATAATTGCTCAAAATATCTTCTTAAAAAAGGTAACTGCTTTGAAATATCTCTGAACTCATTAACTCATTTCGAAATCAAAGTTTTTCTTTTGTCAATGTAAAATGTGATACCTTTGGGAATACTTAGTTCCCTTATACTCTTACTGAATTCATATTTGAAAACTTTATCTCAAAACTCATCTTTTGCACTCCTCATAAATCAATTGAAAGACAAAAAATTTGTTTTGAAAAGATTCTCAAATTTAACTCAACGGTAGGGTTCATAAAGAAATATTTCCATGGACAAATAACATCAAGGATCTCAATACAATGATATATAACTCAATACTCAGGAATTAAGAACTCAAAACTCAAAAATATAACTCATCTCAAGAATACTCAAAATCAAGGATAAAACCCTAGATTACTCTTTTACTGAATTTAGATATATGTAAGGCGTAAGGAAGAATTAGTCCTACACTATGATAGCTTACATACGTGATTATGAAGCTATTAGAATGAAAACTTTAATGTAGACTATATTTATCTTGAGCTTGGGGAAAAACATTAGCTTTCTTGGAAAAAATCTTTGAGCTTGGAATCTTGGGGATTGATCTTGAGATAAGAAAATCTTTTATGGGGTTCTTAGAGTGAGAGAACCTGGGAACACCTTGGATGGGAAGTTTCTCTATGTATCTTGATTTTTTGTTTGAAGATTTTAGGGTTCTTGGTGGATAAGAGGATTTCTAAATACTTGAATGTTTAAATTGATGATTTTGAGAGGAAAACTAGTTATTTGAATGATATACTCAGTTAAAACACTCAAAAACAACTTAGAATAGGGTTAAAAGCTTGGGAAATGAAAAAAAAATAAACTAGGAATGCGTACAGGAAGTTTCTTTAAAAAAATGCGGCAAGTCTTCATGGAAGGGTCTATAGTTCGTGGAAACTTCCACTATCTGTAGGTCTAGTAGTAAAACATCGACTGCTTGACAGGGATTCACCAAAATGGACATAACTTTTTACTTCGAACTCAAAATGAGGCAAACTTAGTAGAGGTAGAAAGAAGACTCATAGTCCTTAAATCCGATAGATCATAGGCCACCTGATTCATTATATGCTGAGAGATATGATCATTTGAAATTGACCTAAGTATAATTTTATCTCAAAACTTAATCGATAAGGAAGCTTTTCAACTCAACATTGTGCTAGGTGTTTCTTGTGACATTAATTAGGTGTATAAACATCGGGGTATATGTTTAGAAAGGGTGGAAAAAGACTAAAAATAACCAGTCTTAAAACTGACACAAGTCATCTACAGAAGTCCATCTATGGTCTGTACAAAAGTATACGGACCGTTAACTCTCTGGTATAAAACATGTTGGGTTTCCACATCTCTAAAGTTGGGTCTACGACCCGTAGGAACTTTGATGGAACGTCTTGCTCAATCATCGGAAGCTTACTTGGGTTGTTTCAAGACTTGGGTTCTACGAGGCCTTTCTATGAACCGTGGAAGTTTCTATGAGCCGTAGCCTGGTCCCTGAAACTTAGACCTGAGAACACTTTTTCAGAGCATGGTTCTAAGAACCCACCTATGGTTTGTAGATACTTCTACGAGCAGAAGATTTCTTAAGTGGCGCCAGTCTAAAGAAATTTTTTTCTAGGTCTGATTTAAGTTGGAATTTTTTGGGTGTTACATCTATAATATCATCTCTAATGTGCTTTTTTTTTATTAAACTAAAGAAGTTGTTACACGAGATTGTCTACTTTGCAGAATGCTTTTATAAACGGTAGACAGTTTCTAGATGTAGTGCTGGTGTCAAATGAAGTGGTGGATTTAGGGAGAAAGCAAGGAGTGTCAGGTGTGTTGTGCAAACTTGAATTTAAAAAGGCATGTGATCATGCGAATTGGAAAGTCTTAGAAATCATTAAGCTTCAAATGGAATTTGAGGAGACGAGGTGGAAATAAATTTATTTTTGCATTGCCTCATAGAAAGTTTTTTATGTTTGTGAATAGTGACCCATGTGGATTTCTTTGGAGTTTGAGGGGTTTAAGACAAGGATATCCCTTCTCACCGATATTGTTTATTTTAGTTATGAAAGCGTTAAATAGGATGATGAATAGAGTTGTTTTAGGGGGTTACTTAATGGGTTTTAGTGTTGCAGTTAGAGGTTTAGGGACAAGCCAAAATAATCCAACTAGGTCTCAGTTGCCTCACAGAAAATCAAGGTATCATCCGCAAATAACAAATGAAACACTAAGACTATTCCTAGATCTAACCGCAACATTGAAACACATCAAGTAACCCCCTAAAACAGCTTCATCCATCATCCTATTTTACACTTTCATGACTAAAATAAACAACATCAGTAATAAGGGATCCCCTTGTCTTAAACCGCTCGAACTCCCAAAAAACCAAATGGGTCACTATTCACCAACGTAAAAAGTCTCACCGAAGATATGCAAAAATAAATCCATTTCCTCCTCTTCTCCCCAAATCCAATTTGAAGCATAATAGAATCTAGGACTTTACAGTTCGTATGATCATAAACCTTCAAGATCATGTTATTAAAACACACCTAACACTCCTTGCTTTCTCCCTAAATCCACCACTTCATTTTCCACCAGCACTACATCTAGAATCGGTTCTAACCTTCACAAAAGTATTTTACGAAGTACATACAATCTCTTCTAACAATTTCCAAAGTCTAATAGAACGCAGCTTAGAGATGATATTATAGATACTTCCCACTAGACTAATATGTGTATATTCCTTCATACTTCTAGCTCTATCCTTTTTAGGGATGATGACGGTTGACATCCCTATTTTATTCAAATAAGGCACAATATCACGGTAACTGAATAAATGATAATCAATTAATTCAATAAAAAAAAATCAAAGAAAAAGAACCCTAAACCCAGTCAATTTAGAAATCACCACCTTATTATAGGATAATTAAGAAACCAATTAATTAATTAAAAAAATATATCTATGAAATCAATTCATTCTAGATAAGAGTTCAAGTGATCTCAAAGGAAAGGTATTAAGCACCCTTCAAATTCCACAAATGTAGGTCCCAGCTGAACTCATTTTTTCAAATTGAGGAGAAGATAAAATAATGTAAAAATATAATAAATATGTAATATACACAAATAATAAAGTTAAATAATAATATAAGAAACGACCTAATGTTTATCTATCGTTAATAATATACATAATAGTGAATCGAAAAGTATTATTCGAACTTCATCCGAATAGCTTCCTTGGAAACCAACCCAAAAACATACTTAGTAAAAGTGTTAGTAATAGATTAATATAAACCAAAATAAATGAAATAAATAATAACTTTAATTAAAACCCGCCTTATATACATGGGAGGCCCTGAAAATCGACAGTAATCTCTTCATCTGCCAATTTTAACATAAAATATAAATGAACTTAAACTAAATTTTCCGTGTTTTAAAATGGTGAAGCCTCAAAAATCGAAGGAGAGATTTTTTTCATTGGCCAACTTTAACTATCTCTATTTAATATAAATTACAATAACAATAACAAGACTATTTTAAGAAAAAAACATAATGGCAACAACGATCAATAATTAATGAGCCACTAATAGAATCAAAACAATAAATAAACTATTTCAGAATAAAAACATTAAACCATAATCATAAAAAGAAATACTAGACCAAAGAAAACAATACCTTAGCATAATCAAGAAAAACCAAAAAAAATTACTAGAAATGAATTTTTAAACACAAAAGGACGGTAATAACAATGAACATAGCAGCAAACAAAAGTTTTAACTGGGATAAAAAAACACAAAAAAATAAATCAACTAACATATTAACACATTTCAACATAACCATGAATGAGTAACATTCGAAATTAGTTTAAATCAAAACAAAATGCTTTAAATAACAATGGAGAAAACTTCACAAGAAAAGAAACCAAAAGTCGAATAATAACAACAAAAATAGAGTAAAAACAACCTTTAAAACATAAATTGATTTGTACAAAAAATAAAAAGGAGAAGAGATTTGCCTCACTGTCGGAGTCTCACCGGATTTATCTTCGCGGCGGCTAGTTGTTGTCCGCCAGAGTTAGAGTCACAACGACGCTTCGGTTATTGTTCAATAGAGTTGGAGCCACGCCGTAGATGGAGTTCAGACCTTTGAGCTCGTTGTTTTATGGAGATTTGAGCTCACAGAAAACCTGCAAAAAAACAAACAGAATATCAAAAAGGGGTAAAGTGGAAAGGACTGGCGGTCGCCAGGTCCTGAAGCTTCGTGGAGATGGCATCGTTGTTGTTGGTTGTTGTTTTGTAACTGGTATGGTTGGGGTTTTGGTCTGGTTTTCCAGAGAAGAAGAGTGTGGATGCAATGAGGTGGACTGGAGGAGATCTAGTGGTTCGGTGGCGGAAATGGAAGGAAAAAGTGAAGTGTTAGGGTTTTAGGTGGTGTGGTGGCGGCGGCTGGAAAAATTGGGAATGAGGGAGGAAAGCTTTATTAGGGTTTTTTGTCAATTTAGGCAAATTGTAAGTATCCATCACCACCTTTATTTTTAATCAAGTAAGGACTTATATAGGAAATTTTAAAAACCACTTTCGTACAATACAATAGGCTCAAAACTATGTTCTCAAAACCATTGGTTAATAAAAAAATATATGTGTATGCAATTCTTGTATGTGTTTCAATAAATTTCTAAACAGTGCTAATAATATTTAAATAAATATAAATAAATGTAATAAATAAATTGTGCCAAAAACAATGATGTACAAAATTAATAAATAAAAATCTTAGTATTTTCACAAACAACGATAATTATTGATAAATAACATTAAAATTGCAAAACATGCATTTTGAACTATTTAACAAATAAAATTTTAAAATATTAACTTTGAAAATATCAAGCCAAAATTTTGTAACAATAACGACAACGAATGAAATATTCTTTTTGTTCTCTAATTCAACTCTTTCATGAAACACAACAATAGTATACATCACATCTGTTTTAACTGTAACCCATCAATGTTGATAAAAAGCAAAGGAGAAACCATTGAGTCCCGAAGCTTTGTCACCTGTAGAACACTCCACCTCCTCGATTGTCCTTTCTAGAAACTTACCCTTATCCCCTCCAAATTGATTGAACCCTAATCCCCTCAAATTAGGTTTACCCACCTTGCTTCCTCTTTCAAAAGATGTTAATAAAAGTCAACAACTCCCCCATCTACTTCCTCCTTCTCCACATGGTTCACCCCATTTATCTCCTTCGGCTCTATGTAGTTCCTTCTCCTATTTGCAACTTTATTTTAGGATAAGTAGGAAACAAAAACTACCCTTAATTGAAATGCTGAATTTTTAAATAGAAGAGCAATTTTTTTTGTGGACTTTTTTAGCAAATAAGTAGGACCAAATGGTAACGCTCAAATACACCTCTTCCGATTCGAAGTGTAGGCGGTCGCTAACAAGTATAAACCCAACGATGCATTGGGGTCAATCCCACAGGGAGTGATACGGTAAAGAATTCAATTATGAAGTAAAAATGTGTTCTAATATTTTGTAGGTATAAGGAATCATGCGACATAAACTAAATCAATGAATTTCACTGACTAATATCAAATGGGGGGGGGGGGGGGGGAATTGGTAACCAATTGTGAACAAAAAATCACTAACACGAGAATTAAGCATTTAGAGATCAGATCTAAGGAATGTGATCAGTCGAATGCTAATTTTACGTAATGGGTGATCCTTGATTGCTAAAAAGAGTTGAATCTCAATGGGTAGGTGGGGTTTTGGATACAATAACCATCTCTCGATCAACTATTATGTTTCAAGTGAGTTCTCTCGAACCTCAGCAAGCTTAGCATTATCAAACAACCCAAATCCTTAATTTACCCACTTTCTCAAGCTGGGTTTGTAAAGACGCAATCAAATCCATTTTCTCAAGCTTGATTTTAAAGACGCAATCAATACAATTATCAATCAATTGTTCTACTCTAACACCTCTTTCTCAAGCAAGTAAAGATAACTAAGCTACAATTGAATTTGCAACTTCAATTCCTTCATTAAAACATGAACAAACGATTGAACCCACTTCAAATAAACAATTAAATCAGCAATTAATAACACCCATTAGCTAATTAAGACATTCGACTACATGATCACACCCCTAAGGTAAGGGATTTTATCCAAACATAGTGGAAAATAAGAAATTGTTAACAAAATAGATTATCCATCCGAAGTTGCTAACAATTTGCAAATACCCAAATGCTGAAATTAAGCTAAAATCTTAAAATCTCAAATTCTCAATCCCAAATTTCTCTCAAAAGTATTGAAACAATGTGTGAAAGTGAAAAACTCTCCAAAAGCTGGAATACACAACGTGGGAACTCCTTTTCTTATTTTCAAAATTTTATTTATATGTTCCCAAAAGTTCAGTACGAAGTCAACTCGGTGAGTAATTCGAGATCGCCGACCCATTCAACGATCCACCGAGTTGCTCCTTTCATCACCTTTCAGCTTGGTTCCTTCATCAATTTGTTCTGGAAAGTTTGGCGAGCCTGATTGTTGTCGCCATTTCATTCGGCATGTCATCGAATAACCATTTTTCTTGCCAAGTTAGTTTGGTCCACGAGCTATTTCGATGGAACTTTAGGCGAGATGTAGGCCCACTCGACGAGTCGTCGAGTGGTTTTTTCAAGGTCCAACATCTCTTTTCTTCAGTTTTTCCAACTTTTTCACTCATTTTTGCATTATAATGTCCTTGCCTCACTCTTAAGCCTTCATTTCTGCATATCAACATATTATCATCAGTTATGAGCGTA
This sequence comes from Solanum verrucosum, assembly GCF_900185275.1. Taxonomy (NCBI): domain Eukaryota; kingdom Viridiplantae; phylum Streptophyta; class Magnoliopsida; order Solanales; family Solanaceae; genus Solanum; species Solanum verrucosum. The sequence goes on from NW_026020426.1 coordinate 1,365,143, forward strand.
AATCAGGCATTCAGGACACTAAATCAATGAATAATAAGCCCTGAATCAGTCTGAATTACTGACTCATCAACACCCCCAACTTAAACTTTTGTTTGTCCTCAAGTAAAACACAAGATCAATTGAGCCAACAGAGATTTCTACATGTAGTGCTACTAGAGACTCAACATGAATGCACACAAAGTTCAATTCACACATGCAATGTTCAATTGTGCACTAAAAGTTTCAAACTATGTCTAGTCATCATCAAAAATAGAGTTCAAGCTCACCAAGCTCACTTCAAATGCAAATTCATGATCAACAAGAGTATTTGAATGCCCTCATATCAAGAATGATTACATGCTCTCACAAAACCAATCAAGGATTAAAATTTTAAGGAATTGAACTCATCTATCACACTCTAAATGAGAAAAACATGCACGATTTTACTCATAGGTTTGCCCGTATTTTCCAACCAACACATCATTCGGCTCATGTAGGATCAAAAAGGTCTTTCAAGGCTTGTAACTAGGGTGACGATAAAGGTATGATCATTTTGGCTTAGTGACTTCCACCTTCATGAAGCATTGCTCAAATCTCACTTCTTTCCCTTTTCTTTCATTCTTTTCATCTTTACGACCTACCCTTGGCATATTCAAACACACAAAAATTTTGGTGTAGCTCAGCGAACACCCCTTTTCTATCCACAATGCACAATTAATAAAAAAATTCATTACGTTTCTTTTCTTTCTCTCTCTTTTTTATATGGAGGGGTTCTATCTTTTTCTTCAACACAAGTTTCCAAGGATGAATTTCACAAACCTCTTGCTCGACTTCGTTCCTCATTCTTACCACACCCCCAACTAAGTTGGCTATTCAAACAAACCAATGCTTCATGAAGGTTTTAGGTGGGGAGGAAAAGGTCATATCTGTTCATGTTTCATTCAAAGAAAAAGTTAGGCTCAAATAGTGCCAAGCTAGGTTATCACACTCACAAGGTAGTCACACAAAAGGTATAACAATAAGGTTCGCGCTTAATGATTTTTGCCTAAGATCATTACCTTCATTCACCCAAAGTAGTCAATCGGACAAACGAGGCAAGTTCTAAATATGACCATGCACATATTTCAAGAAAAACTCACAACACCAGGCATTCAACATAATTATCGATCATGACTCTACAAGTTGAGCTCGCTTGCAATGGTCATCGCAAAAACTCACCTCAACAAATCGACTAGTCACAATGAGATGCTAAGAGTTCACAAAAAACTAATACAACTCAACTTCCTCATCGGACTTGCACACATATTGTTCATCAAGAGCACTATTCAAGTCATCGATATTGGTCACAACCGACACTCAAATGTACGAGAGAACATCACATCATTCAAAAATCAAGAAATCAAGGGAAAGATTAAAGAGATTAAAACCAACATTCAAAATTTAAGCCACAACGAGAAGTTTTGGACACAAATAGTATCAGCAAAATAGTAAAAACAAACATCCGAAACAAAACAAAATACAACCCAAGGGGATAGGTATCAATATACCTTCGCCCTACCAAAAGAACTAAACAGTGTCATTAATGTAAAACAAAACAAATGTCTCAGAAGTAAAGATAAGTGCAAGAAAGTTAAGATCCCTCTGTCAGGCTAAGCTTGAGGTGAACTCTGTGTAGCTGGCGTGGACTCAATAGGGCATCAATGCCCGACTCATCTCCTACACTGGATGAATGCGCCATGATCTTCTTTATGGGTTGAGACCTACTTGAGCCAATCTTAAACGTGTTACGCAAAGAAGCCTCTGTCACCATATCGAGGTGTTACAATATCTCCCCCTTAGAATCATTCGTCCTCGAATGAGATTAGTCTAAGTAGAAATGAGGGTGGAAACATCTACACCCAACATGCAATTTAAGATACTTAACATTTCAATTTAAAGAGTGCCAAAAAAAATCTAGTACATTCGTTTGAAATTTCTCCAGAATCAAAGAGATGTGGGTATCTCTTATTCATATCCTCTTCAACCTCCCAAGTAGCTTCCTCAACGAACTGATTCCTCCATAAGACCTTTACCGTTGCTACCTCCTTGGTTCTCAACTTGCGAACCTGACAATCAAGGATCTGAACAGGAATCTCCTCATAAGATAGGATGTCCTTACTACCAATATTCTCAGTAGGTATAATAAGTGAAGGATTGTCCGTGCACTTCTTCAACATAGAAATGTGAAACACTAGATGGACTGCTGCTAACTCTAGCGGTAGTGCTTACTCATAAGCTACATTGACGATTCTATTGGATATCTTGTAAGAACCAATATACCGGGGACTGAGCTTCCCCTTATTACCAAATCTCATAACACCCTTCATGGGTGACACCTTCAAGTAACCCCATTCATCCACGCCAAACTCTTAGTCTCTTCTCCTAACATCCGTATAGGATTTCTGACGACTCTGTGTTATTTTAAATCTCTCTTTAATAATCTTAACTTTTTTCATAGATTAATAAACCAAGCCTTGTCCTATCAACACAGCTTCACCGACCTCAAACCATCCAATAGGCAATCTATATTTTTACCCATAAAGGGCCTCATAAGGAGCTATCTTAATGCTAAAGTGATAGTTCTGGTTGTAAGCGAATCTATGAGAGGTAAATCATGATCCCTATTACCTTTGAAATCGATCGCACAAGCCCTCAACATATCCTCTAAAGTCTGAATCGTGCACTCTGCTTGACCATCAGTCTGAGGATGGAAAGCAGTACTCATATTTACCTTCAAATCCAAACCATTCTGGAAAGACTTCCAAAATTGTGCAATGAATTGAGAACCTCCATCTAAAATGATAGACATAGGAACTCCATGAAGTCTGACTACCTCTTGAATATGTAATCTGCATAATCTTTTGTTGAATATGTAATCTGCATAATCTTGTGTTGAATATGTAGTCTTTACCGGGAAGAAATGGATTGATCTAGTCATTCGATCTATAATAACCCACATCGAATCATGTTGCCTGGGAGACCGCGGCAAACCAGTAATGAAATCCATATTGATCATCCCCCACTTCCATTCCGTAATTTCTATATTTTGAGCCACACCACCGGCCTTTGGTGCTCTACCTTGACTTGTTGACAATTCGGGCACTTGGCAACAAACTTTGTAATACACCTCTTCATTAGTTATTTCTAGTTTAGCTCTTTCTAAGACCGAGGTGTTATAAAAACCCACCCATATCTGCCCATCCACCCACTTAACCAGGCATGCATCAGATCAAGGCATGCATCTTTTAGGGTATAAGTTTTCTCTCTGTTTTTTGGTGATTTTTTAAGATTAAAGTTAAGAGATCAGAAGCTTCAATCTTGGAAGCCAAAAAGCTTTAAACCACATAACGAAGAAGTGGGAAGCAAACTTTTCTTATGAATGAAACAAAAACTTATTTCTCCATCATACGAAGCAACTACATTTTTATTACTCCATCTTATATAACAAATAAAAAGATGAGCATAAAATGTTAGTTTTAAACAACAAAAAGCTCTTCCTTTTAAGCTTGACGAGATAATCATAATCAGATTATAAAAAGAAAAAATGCAATTAACTGGTAAGGAGATCATCATCAAAAGAAGCAAGAAAAGGATTTAAGCTCACTTTTTCCCTAAAAACTCATTTTGAGTAATATGAACAAATGACATTACTCCTTCCGGTAGTTGGACCTTTAATAAAGAAAAAAAAACACCTCATTACTTGAAATAAATAGGCATACTGTAATGAAAAAAAACACTTATAATATAAGAAAAGCGGTTGAATGTGTTATCTTGGCTCCATAAACATTACTATATATTTTTATCCTTACAAATATATGATTGACAATAAGCAACTAACAAATTGTTTACATAAATCATGTCACTGGTGTAAGTATCCATATTTTGATGGAATGGAAAATAAAGTAACTCAATAATAAGGAATGTACATCATAACATCAACCATCCAAACCACTAGGATATTCAATAAGAGCTCTTTTTTACAATTAAAGTTTATTAACAAACATAGCAGCACTAAGACAGTCTGGAGCTGTAGAACACTTATGACTATAGTTGTGACACCCTAGCTTAAGATTAGAAGTGCCACATCAGCAAAACATAAGAGGGATGTTGGCTATTTAAGTAAGAAGACCTTACCAACTAGTGACGCGTTTTAAAGCCGTGTGGGCCTAAGCTCGGAGTGAATAATATCACTAGCGGGTTGGGCCGTTACAAACGGTATTAGAGTCACTCATATGTCAGCCTTGTCGATATGGGATAAAGTTTGACTGAGTTTCAGCAAGTCCCGGTAGGGTGGGGGGAACCTCAGTGCTAAGTATAAGTGAATCCCGTATGGTGGGGTAAACCTCAGCAAGGACGCTGAGTCCATAAAGGAGGTGTGTGTAACGCCCCAGCTTAAGATTAGAAGTGCCACATTGGAAAAACACAAGAGAGATGTTGAGTATTTAAGTAAGTAGGCCTTACCAACTAGTGACAAGTTCTAAAGCCATGCGGACCTAGGCTTAGAGCGGACAAAATCACTAGCGAGATGAAATTTTACAAATGGTATCAGAACCACTCATGTGCCAGCCTTGTCAAAGTGGGCCAGAGTTCGACTGAGTTTAGGCAAATCCCGATAAGGTGGAGCAAATCTTAGTGCTGAGTTAAGGCAAAACCCATACGGTTGGACAAACCTTAGCGAGGACGCTGAGTCCATAGAGGGGGTGTATATGACACCCCAGCTTAAGATTAGAAGTCCCACAATGACAAAGCACAAGAGAGATGTTGGGCACATTAGTAAGCGGGCCTTACCAACTAGTGACGCATTTTAAAGTTGTTCGGGCCTAGGCTCAGAGCGGACAATATCACTAGCGGGCTGGGCCATTATGATAGCTCTTTCCTACTACAAGGAGTCAATATAGTCCAAAAGAGTGGAATACTGGCTTACACTTTTCATCTGTATTTAATAAGCCTAGCTTTGTTGAGAGAACAAAGTTGACTTTGTTGAGGAACTACAACTTTCAACTAGTTAGCTACAATGGCAAAAACAAAGTAGAGCAATTTAGACATGTGTCGACTCAATATCACAGGTTAAAAAGAGATGAAACTACCCACTTTCAAAAATACATCTCTTTTGTCCATAAATACAAACCGCATATAAGTACTCAACAAAACACCATAATCTCCTCAAGAATTATTTCTAATTTTCGTAAATTTATATCTTCAAAAATTCATAGTCAGGCAAATGCCTCAAATCCTTGGTAGGGATATGTTGGTATAAAAAAAGGGAAAAGGCACAAGTACCTCCCTAGACTATGACCGAAATCTCAGGCACACACCTAAACTTAGCTAGGGTCCTATTACCTCCTGAACACATTTTTTCGTATTTTTGTGCACCTTTTGTGCTGATGTGGCACCTTCAATCACCCAAGTTGGTTGTGTTTGTACACACGCGCCTTCCACGTGTGTAAATATTATTTTGAAATTTGTTTTCAAAAAATTTAATAATTTTTTAAAAAAATATTCCTATTTTCATCATCTTTTATTTAAATCAATTTAATATATAATTTTATTTACCTTGTATCGAAACGTTTTTTTTCTACCTTCTTTTATTTTTTTATTGATTTTATTTACTCTTTTTATTTTCTTTGTCTTTCGTTTTGATTTGATTTAAAATTTCTTGTATTTAAAATAAGTTAATTTCAAACGGATATCAAAACAAGCAAAGAAAATCAAATAAAACATAAAAAAAAAATTAAAGATTAAAATAAAGGACACTTTAAAAAAAAAATACACATAATTTTTAAAAATAATTAAAAGTGAAAAGATAAAAAAAATAATTAAAAAAAGTTTAAAGTGTGAAAGAAATCAAAATAAATGTTTTACAAAGAAAGAAATAAAAATAATTAAATATATATAAGTTTTTAATATCAATATATATGTATACTAACTAATTATAAAGTTACAAATTATGAAATTACATGTGTCCAATTTGTGCACTCATCACTTGCCTTCAAGAGATGTTGCACCCTCTCTCTGCCACGTCATCATTTTTGGTGTATTTATTTCATTTTAAATTAGTTTTGGAGGAGGGGGGGGGGGGGGGGGGGAATAGGACCCTAGTTAAATTTAGGTGTCTCTGGGATTTCGCCATAGTCTAGGGGGGTGCTCGTGCCTTAGATTATCACTTCATGTGATGCATAAATGAACTAGACCACATTTGGAATGAATAATACATCATACACGAACAATAGACTTTACATCTAAACTCTTCAATCTTTTCACGTTTCATTCAAGGAAAGTGTCACTCAGACTTGCAAGACCTAAATAAAAAATAATCGCTAAACAAAGTAAAAAAGGTTAAATAAAGAAAACAAGATAAATGCATGTATCTTACTCATAATACGTATCTAGATATATCAAATGCAAAAATGAGAGTGTTTTCAAAATCCAAAATCAAACAACTAAAATCATGCCAAAATAATCTTCTGAAATGCCCTCGTGCCCCGCTTCTTATTTTGGTTTTGCTTCCTCGAACATTTATTCTAAATATTTGCTATACCTTATTCATTGTTATTCTTTTTCACCATATGCTAAAAAGGCTAGGAGGGTTAATAGAACAATTTTACAACCCTAACATTTTTCTTGCGTTCAAATACAGAAAATGCATTTAGTTAACTAAGTGGTGTTTGGCCATGAATGTTTTTTTTTTATAGTTGAATTTCGAAAATCATGTTTGGCCATAAGAATTTTAAAATGGTTATGCAATTTGAAAAACACCAAAGAATTGTTTTCACTCCAAATCACTCACAAAAATTCAAAAAAAAACTCTAATTTACAATTACTCCCACCGTCCAAATTTATGTGATGAAGTTTGAGTGGGCACGAAGTTTGAGAAATAGAGGAAGGCTTTGTAATGATCCAAAACTATCCTTAAGATAGTGAATTTTTAAATAGAAGAGCAAACTTTTGTGGACTTTTCTGGAAAATAAGTGAGATCCAACATGGATAAAAAAATTGATATTGTCATTAAATATTTGTCACATAAGGAAATATATATTCTTTTGGCGATTAACTAAAATGTAAAGTGTGTCACATTAATTGGGACAAACGAAGTATCATTTTCCACTTTGAAAATAAAAACTACTTTTTTCAAGTACTCACAATTTTCATAGTCAAACATACCTAAGTGTTTAAAGTAAACTGTTCATTTTACAAATAGTTGGTCTAGTATGGTAATAATAATTTACAAATAGCATCCATAGGCTCATTTATGGCTGAACAATGCAAAGTTACATCATTTAAATTTCGCAACTTGCACTCTCTTTGCTCTAATAGTATTTACCTATTTTTCTTTTTATATACATCTAAAAATAGCTTTCCTTCAGTAGAAAATTCTCCATCCAACCATTCAAGTCAATAAGTTAACTTTTTTTTTTATCGTAATGTTTAACTAAATTTTCTACTTTTTCATACTTAATCCTATTAATCTAAAAACTTGTTAAATGATATTTTATAAAAAGCTTTTTACCAGCATAATATAATGAACTATTGTGTTCACAAATGTGAGATCATCATTGTGTTGGGACTAATAGTGGATGAAGCCTAACCTTTGCTATTTTGGAAGGCAAACGAAAGCTTTCAAAGTGGGCAGAAAAAAAATATATTAATTTTGGCAAGTATTTAGGGGTCTCTATTAGGGGGATGTAGGAAAGAGTAATTGATTTGTTGTGTTGCATTCACAATGAGACAAGAAGTAATGCAATTTGATGTGAAAAGAACCCCAATAAAAGGGTCATCATTAAAGCATGCTTTTTGAAATTGGGGGGTGGGGTGGGGGTGGGGGTGGGGGTGGGGGGTGGGGAGGGTGGATGTGATGTATTCAAGAAACAAAAATGGAGACTCTAACAGATAGCATTATTAGAAGTGTGTGTTAGGTGTCGTATGGGGAAATAGGATATACCTTGGGTGTTAGGGGGACTTTAATGACATAAGATTCCTGGAGGAGAGGTTTGCATGTAGGGTGATGTCTAGGGCCATGGAAGAATTTTTAGAGTTTATAAACAATCTTTCTCTTATTAATTTGTCGTTAACAAGTACCTCTTTCACATAGTACAAATCAGAGGACACATCTTCTCAATCGAAACTAGATAGATTCCTAGTGTCTACTTCTTAAGAGGAGTTGGCACCCAATTTGATCCAGGTTCCTCCGTCTGCACTCATCTTCTATTCGGCCCACTTTGAAAGCTTCCAAAATAGTAAAGGTTATGCTTCATCCACTGCTAAGCTCAATACAATGATGATCCCACCTTTGTGAGTGCAATAGTTTATTATATTATGTTGGTAAGAAACTATGTATAAATAGTTTTTAAACAAGTTTTAGATTAATTGGCTTAAGTATGAAAAAGTAGAAAAATTAGTAAAACATTACTAGCAATACTCAAGTTAACTTATAAACTTGAATGGTTGGATGGAGAATTTTCCATTCAAGGAGAGCAATTTTAAGATGGATGAAAAAAGAAAAATAGGTAAATATTATTAGAGCAAAGAGAGTGTAACACCCCAAAAAAATCTCTAAGTTAAGCTCCTAACCATTCTTGAATTGCGTATAAGATTGTACTAAGTGACTCTTCATTTTGTTAGGTGTTAAGGTCAATTCTTTAGTGTGAGAATGAATTCGGATATGAATTAAGGTCACTGGAATCTCCTAGCACAAAGTTGAGTTGCAAGTTTCCTTACCGATTGATTTTTTATGTAAGATTCTACTTGGGTCAACTTCAAATGATCTTATCTCTTAGAATATAAAGATTTACGTGGCCCATAACCTATCAAATTAAAGGTATTTGAATCTTCTTTCCAACGCCACCAATTTCGCGTCAATACAAGTTTCGTGTAAAGAGTTATGACCATTTTTTGTAACCTTATGCAGTGCAGTGACGATTTAGCCGACGAAAAATCATTAAAAAGGGTCCTTTTTGCTTTTTATCTCTCAGAAAACCCTAAACGAATTTCTTGACTAATTAAAAACCAAACCAATCAGATTTGCATCTCTTAATACATCATCATTTTCTCTCTCAAACCCTAAGACAAAACCCTAAGGAAAAAAATCAAAGTAGAAGACTTCATTCAAGATTCTCTCAATCTTTTTCAAGAATCTTATTCAAGGTAAGTCTTTCTCCAAGAATTCCATTCTTTCCAACTCAATTTTCTTCATATAATTATGAATCATTAATGAGAATCCTAATTCTTTGCCATAGAGATTTCAAGAAACTAGTTCAAGAATCTCAAAAAAGGTTTTCTTGATTGTTTACCTTCAAGCTAGGGTTTTAAGGCTTCTAATCAAGTTCTTATTCAAGATTCTTCAAGAACCTTGTTCTTCCAGGTATGTAAGACTATCATAGTGTTGGACTAGTTCGTCCTCACACCCTACATCTACTTTCAAATCAGTAAAAGAGTAATCTAGGTTCTATTCCTAGATTTGAGTATTCTTGAGATGAGTTAATTTTGAGTTCTTGAGTTCCTGATTCATTTTGAAATTCTATTCCTAATTATTGAATTTCTATATGTTATGCATTGAGATTCTTTAGTTGATTTATTCATATATATAATTCCACATGAACCCTATGAATTGAGTCATAAATTTTGAGAACTTTTTTTAAAGCCAAAACTTGAGTTCTTAAACTGAGTTTTGAGAAAGTAAAGATGAATTTTGAGAAAAGAGTTTTCTAAAACATGATTAGTATGACAATCGAGTATGCCATCAATGTTTAAGCAGTATGGTATCTAGATATACCATCAATGTTTATGCAGTATGACTTCCCGAGTCATCAATGATCATATTATAATATGATTTTGAAATGTTTTTGAGAAAGAGTTTTAAAGTATGAGTATAAGGGGACTATGTATTCCTAGAGGCATCAATTTTTACATTGATAAAAGAGAAACTGGGATTTCTAAATGAGTTATGAGTTCAAAAGTTATTTCAAAAGCAGTTACCTCTTTTAAGAGGGTAGTGTGAGCAATTATCTCAAACCAGGGGAAGAGTTATATTTTTTAAAACATATGAGAATGAGTATATATTATTGGGAGTAGTATTGAGCACCGATATGGGGGAGAGTTCAAACAACTCACAGCCCCCATAAACCATGTATGCCAACATGGATAAAGAGTCATACTTTTTAGATGATTCCTTATTTATTTTAAGCATGGATTAGTGAATCCACTTAGTTGAGGATCCTATACTCCAACAAGGTATAGGACAGTTCTAACAGCGTGAGCGAAATGTTGTATCATCACGTTGCTCATAGTAATGGTTGTCGGTTAGGTTATCTCCCAAATAAGAGTAATGAGTTATTATTATATTTTTATATACATTTGAGTTATTATCTACTGTTCTAAAAGTTTCATGTATATAGCATCTTTTATTGTTGCTTTCATTTTGATTTGAGTATCTTGAGTTTGAGTTGAGTATCTTGAGTTTAGTTGAGCAACCTGAGTTGAGTTAAGTATCCTGAGTTGAGTTGAGTATATGTGAGTCGAGTTGAGTATTTTTGAGTCATATTGAGTTGATACAAGGTAAGTTTGTCTTCCGTTTTATTAGATCGAACTTATACTTATGTTGCAGAGTTCCCCTTACATGCTTGTACATTCCATGTACTGACGTCATTTGGTCTGCATAGTTTCATGATGCAGATACAAGTATTCAAGATCATCAACAAGCATTTTGTTAGGTCATGTGGTATTCCAATCAGCTGTGGTGAGCCTTCTTTTATTCTGGAGGACTTCACCTTTACTTTACAGTTAGTAGTTTTGAGATGGTGTGGGTCTTGTCCCGATATCTTTCTATAATAGTATAGTCTTCATAGATAGACAAAGTTGAAGAGTTTTCTGTAATTTCTTTCTTTTTAGTTGTTTTATAAACTCTGAATATATCTTTTGAGTATTGTTCAAACTTTTTAAAGTTGAGTATTTGAGTTTAATGGTATTTGATTCAATATTAAGCTTTTGTATGCTTGAATTAGTCTTTCACTTGTAGTCAGCCAGGATGAGGGTTTACTTGGGGACCAGCAATGGTTCTCGAGTGTCGGTCACATCTAGGGTGTAGACTTCGATCGTGACAGAGAGTACAAGTTATGAACTTTAAAAAATGTAACTATGCATTGTTCAGTCATAAATGTGTCTATTGATGACATTTTGTAAATTATTATTACCACACTAGAACAACTATTTGTAAACTGAACAATTTACTTTGGACACTTAGGGTCTGTTTGACCATAAAAATTGTGAGTGCCTAAAAAGGTATTTTTATTTTCAAAGTGAAAATGTTACTTTCTCAGCCCCAATTTATGTGACACACTTTTATTTTTGGTGAATTCCCAAAAGAATGAAATATTTCCTTATTTGACAACTATTTAATGTCAATACAAACACTTAATCCATGTTGAGTCCTACTTATTTGCTAAAAAAGTCCATAAAAGTTTGTTATTCTAATTAAAAATTCATTATTTTGATTAAGGATGGTTTTAGAACATTGCAAAGTCTTCCTATATTTCTTAAACTTCGAACCCTATCAAACATCATCACAAAGATTGGGATGAAGGAAGTATTTCAAAATTATAGTTGTGCATGGCAATGAATACAAATTAGCGTTGTTTTTGAATTTTTGTGCGTGATTTGGAGTGAAAACAACTTTTGGGTGATTTTCAAATTGCATATTTCAACTTCAAGTTGAATTCCGGATTTCCTATATTTTTATGGCCAAACATGATTTTTCAAAATTCAACTCTAGAGAAAAGTTTAAGATATACATGGCCAAACACCACTCAGTTAACTAAATGCATTGTTTATATTTGAACATGAGAAAAGTGTTAGGGTTGTAAAATTATTATTTTAACCCTCCTAGCTTCTTTAGCATGCGATGACAAAGAATAGCAATGAATAAGAGAAAAACAAAGATTGAGAAGAAAAGTTCAAGGAAGAAAAATCGAAATCATATGTGCCGCATTAGGGCTTTTCAGAAGATTATTTTGGTATGATTTTAGTTGTTTCATTTTGGATTTTGAAAAAAAATGCTCATTTTTTCATTTATTATATATCTGGAAATGTATTGATGAGTTAGATCCATTCACCTATCTTGTTTTCCTTAATTAGCAATTTTTACATGGTTTAGAGATGTAACTCAATACTCAGAAATTAAGAACGCATAACTCAAAAATATAACTCATCTCAAGAATACTCAAAATCAAGGATAAAACCCTAGATACCTCTTTTACTGAATTTAGACATATGTAAGGCATGAGGAAGAACTAGTCCAACACAATGAAAGCTTACATACGTGATTATAAAGCTATTAGAATGAAAACTTTAGCGTAGACTATATTTATCTTGAGCTTGGGGAAGAACATTCGCTTTCTTGGAAGAAATCTTTGAGCTTGGAATCTTGAGATAAGAAAATCTTTTATGAAGTTCTTAGAGTGGAAGAACTTGGGAACACCTTGGATGGAAAGTTTCTCTCTGTATCTTGAATTTTTTATTTGAAGATTTTAAGGTTCTTGATGGAGAGGAGGAACCCTAGTTGAGTTTTAAGAGAATTTTTGAATACTTAAATGTTTACATTGATGATTTTGAGAGGAAAACTAGTTATTTGAATGATATACTCAGCTAAAACACTCAAAAACAATTTAGAATAGGGTTAAAAGCTTGGGAAATGACAAAAATAACCTAGGAACGCGTACATGAAGTTTCTTAAAAACAATTGCGGCAAGTCTTCACGGAAGGGTCTACAGTTCATGGAAATTTCCACCATCTGTAGGTCCAGTAGTAAAACATCAACTGCTTGCTTCACTAAAATGGGCATAACTTTTTACTCCGAACTCTAAATGAGGCAAACTTTGTGGAGGTAGAAAGAGGACTCATAGTCCTTAAATTCGATAGATCATGGGCCACCTAATTCATTATATGTTGAGAGATATGATCATTTGAAATTGACCTAAGTATAATTTTATCTCAAAACTTAATCGGTAAGGAAGCTTTTCATCTCACTTGTGACCTTAATTAGGTGTATACACATCGGAGTATATGTTTAGAAAGGGTGGAAAAAGACAAAAAATAACCAGTCTTAAAACTGACACAAGTCATCTATGGAAGACCATCTACGGTCCGTATAAAATTCTACGGACCGTTAACCCTCTGATAGAAAACATGTTGGCTTTCCACATCTCTAAAGTTGGGTCTACGGATCCTTTCTACAACCCGTAGGAACTTTGATGGAACATCTTGCTCAATCATAGGAAGCTTACTGGGGTTGTTTCAAGACTTGGGTTATACGAGGCCTTTTTACGAACCGTAGAAGTTTCTATGAGCCATAGTTTGTTCCCTGAAACGTAGACCTTAGAACACTTTTTCAGAGCATGGTTCTACGAACCCATCTATGGTTTGTAGATACTTCTACGATCAGAAGATTTCGTCTGTGGCACTAGTCTAAAAAAAAAATTAGGTCTGATTTATGTTAGAATTTTTCGGGTGTTACATCTATAATATCATCTCTAATGTGCTTTTCTTTTATTAAACTCAAGAAGTTGTTACACGAGGTTGTCTCTACTTTGCAGAATGCTTTTGTGGAGGGTAGACAGTTTCTAGATGTAGTGCTGGTGGCAAATGAAATGGTGGATTTAGGGAGAAAGCAAGGAGTGTCAGGTGTGTTGTGCAAACTTGATTTTAAAAAGGCCTGCGATCATGCGAATTGGAAAGTCCTAGAAAACATTATGCTTCAAATAGAATTTGGGGAGACTAGGTGGAAATAAATTTATTTTTGCATCGCCTCATAGAAAGTTTTTTATGTTTGTGAATAGTGATCACTCCCTGCTTTCTCCCTAAATCCACCACTCTATTTTACGAAGTACATACAGTCTCTTCTAACAATTTCCAAAGTTTAGTAGAACGCAGCTTAGAGATGATATTATAGATTCTTCCTAGTAGACTAATAGGTGTATATTCCTTCATACTTCTAGATTTATCCTTTTTAGTAATGATGACGGTTGACATCCCTATTTTATTCAAATAAGGCACAACGTCACGGTGATTGAAAAAAATGATAATCAATTAATTCAATAAAATAAAAAAGAATTCAAAGAAAAAGAACCCTAAACCCAGTCAATTCAGGAGTCGCCACCTTATTTTAGGATAATTAAGAAACCCATTAATTAATTAAAAAAAATATCTATGAAATCAATTGATTCTAGATAAGAGTTCAAGTGATCTCAAAGGAAAGGTATTAAGCACCCTTTAAAATCCACAAATGTAGGTCCCGACTGAACTCATTTTTTCAAATTGAGGAAAAGATAAAATAATGTAAAAATATAATAAATATGTAATATACACAAATAATAAAGTAAAATAATAATATAAGATGATGAAATGATAAAAAAAAACTATGAAACTTTAATCTTATATATACTTAAAGGTATAAAAGTAATTGAATTATGGAGAATCATATGGGAAAAAATATTTAATGATAACGAATCAGAAGATATATTAAACCAACAATGGTATGAAATAGACCTACATGATTTAGACCTCGAAAGAATAGAATGGTATGATTTAGAAATAAATTCAGATTAAAATGAACTACGAATATTTACAATATTGGACAGAAGCTATGGAAAATATAAAATTAATAGAACAATTAATGGAAAATAATTTATACATGTATCTAAGAACCCAAGATATGTTATATCTAGAATATATCATAAATAATATTAAAGAGATATCAAGATTAAGACCCTTGAAAAAAGAATATTATAATAAAATCTTTAAGATGAACTCCTTACCTACCACACTACCACCTACCACACTATGAAAAATATGAATCCCTCAGTCACCAACTCCACACCCCCCGAAAAATGGTATCAGAGCTATGGATAAAAACAAATATAAGAAGAAACATACTAGTAGAAAGTTAAGAAAAATAAGAAGAAAATTAAACAAATTATATCCAGAATACAAACAACTCAATATCACAAAAACTGATAACGACAAATTAGATCAATTAATAGATAATATATCTAAAATAGAATATAAATATATTCGGTATTTAAAAATACAACGAATAACGAAAATAACGAATATAGACAAAAACTTACTGAAATAATTATAGCGAAAAGACAAGAATTAGCACATATGTAAGGTAGACTTAACAGTAATATATTCGCAGGAACTTGTAAAAATTCTATAGTAGCACAAAGGAAAACTATTTATATCTACAGATACAGATAGAAAGTTTAGAATATAAACTTCAACACAATCTATAAATGAATAAGGAACAATATGTCATAGACGAAAAAATATATGAAAACTATGACGGATTAAAAATAAAGATAATATTTTCTAATCTAGGAAGAAGATACAAGAAAATAGGTGACAACATAAGTTTAATGTTAGAAAAAGAAACGGTAAAACTAGAAGATAGTTTAACTGCTATGATAAGAATAACAAAAGAAAATGAAGAAATAGATAGAAAAACGGAAATTGAAAAAATAAAACAACAAGCAAAAAAGGAAGTACAACAATTAGAAGAAGTAAAAAAATACTAAAATAATAGAACTAGAAAAAGAACTGGCAATATTAAAAGAAATGTATGAAATTAAACAAAAAGAAAAAGAACAAAAAAAAAATTAGCAAATGAGATAAATAAATTTAAAGAAAAATTGCAATTAGAAGAAGAACTAGAAGAAAAAGAAGAAAATAACCAAGATAAACTACCTGAAATAAGAATTGAAATAAATAACGATGATCTAGATGAACAACATTCGGAAACAAGCGAAACATATACGGAACTTTTAGCAAACATAGATAATACAAATAATTTAGAAGTAAATACAGGAGACGTAAACATGGATGAAAAACCTAGTACATCAAGAATAAAAAACCCAAAAAAATTAAAATATTATAATGCAAACTATGGACAATATGATAAAGAAAAAACTATACGGATAAAAGATTAAATAAAATATGGACACCTAAACCAATAACTGAACAACATGATTTTTTTAGATTTAGATTGTGTAGCAGATATAAATAAAACAATTCAATTATGGATGGGATATATATCAAAACAATTAATAGATAACAAAATACGAATGATAGAAACACCAGGATATATAGAAAGAACACTTATAGGAACAGTAAAATTATGGCTACAAAATTTATCAGATGAAAGTTTAAAAACTCTAAGAAGTAATAAAAAATTTAATGGTGAATTAGCTACTACAACTATGGAAATATTATATAAGTACGAAGTAGTTATAAGAAATGAATTTAGTAGTATGACAACAGAAGTAGAAGAACAAAATAAAGAAAAAATCATAAATCGGAATCTAATGACAAAATTAGCAATATGTAATATGTGTTATATAGATGAATATACATGTGTATTTAGAGAATATTATTATAAAGGAACAGATAGCACAGAAGAAAGTAAGGAAATAAGAAAATTATATTTTACAAAATTACCAGAACCTTTTAATTTAAAATTAATAAAAAGTTGGAATGAAGCAGGATTAACAGATACCTTAGGAGCTAGAATAAAATTCTTACAACGATGGTTTATAGAACTATGTGAAAAACATAAAGAAGAAATAAAAATGGAAAAAATACTAGTAAAAAACTTAGCATGTTGCAAAAATAAAATGGCACCCCAATTTGGTTATACGGACAAATACTATAAAAAAAGATTTAACAAAAAATATAGATCAAAATATAAATATAAAAAACCAAGAAGAAGGTACTATGTAAAAAACTACAAAACCAAAAGACCATATAGACCAAAAAGAAAACTAACGGAATGTACCTATTATAATTGTGGAAAATTAGGACATATAGATAGAGATTGTAAATTACCTAAAAATTCAAAGAAAACACAAATATCAGAAATAATAATAGACGATGAAAAATATACGCAGATAGAGTACGTAGATTATGAATTAGAAAGTGAAGATAGTATATATGAATTATCAGAAAACGAAACAGGCGAAATGAAAAATAATTCAGTAATAGAATTAGATAATGAATACTATATCAATGACTGAAACAGATATACAAATAATAACTAAAGAAAAATATCAAGATGAAGAATCGGCAGAACAAAAAATAATATTTGATAATAATATATTTGAACAAATAAAAGGAAAAGAATTAGACTTAAGCGTAGAAAAAATATTTGAAATACCAACAATGAGAAATTGATTTAACGATAAAAAGAAGAATATTATGTAGTAAGTCAAAAAGAACATATCATAGATTGCAAATACACCAAAGGAAAGGCTAAAATACCAATAATAAACAAACGAATAATAAATAAAGAAATACAGGATATTAAGGCTAAAAATCCAATTAAATATGTACATTTAGGAGGAACAGAAATACTAATAAAAGCATGTTTTAGAGAAGGAATAGATACACACATAGAAATATACCTAGCGGATGATAGAATTATACAACTCATAGAAAAAAGTATAATAAACGCAGTAAAAGGTAACCTCATATACCAAAAATTTAAATTCATAATAAGTGTTAACTACTCAGTAGCAATAAATGACAGGAATATAGATAAATCACTAGTATTATATTGGAAAATGTCTGGAATAGAACTAGCCCCAGGAAGTAAAATATTTACAGCTAGATGTAAAAACTTATATGTTTTAACAACAAAACATAAAATAACAGCAAAAAATAAAGTAAATAAAATAAAAATAGAAAATCCTTTTGAAAGGATAGATACAGTCATAGATAATAATAATTATAGTTATAATGAGATTGATATAGAAGAAGATTTAGAAATAGTAAAAGAAAGATTAAGCACACAAAAAAGAATAAACTATGAAATACCCCAAATATCATCAAAAATGAGTACCTCAAGAAGAATAGATAAAACTCCACAAAAATCAATAGAAGAAGGAATAAAACCATACCATTACTACATAACGGGAGTAATGGAACAACGAAAATATCTAATATTAATAAATACAGGACAAGAAGAAAATTATATTACAAGAGAACTAGTAACAAAAAATGAAACAATTCCTACTGAACAATCATGCCCTGAACTACCAAAGGCATTAATATATACCGAAGAAACTACAGAAAAGGAAATAATCATTGGAGAAGTACCAATAATAATAAAGTTTAAAGTATATCAAGGGGATAAAAATATCACTTTAGGAATAAAATGGTTAGAACAAGTAAAACCATATAATTTAGAAGACAAACAATTAATAATAAATTATAATAATAAGAAGATAATAATAAAAAGAACTTTCTTATGATAAAAACATGAAAATATATATACTTGCAAAGATAATAATAGAAGGATATTACAACAGATATTATATACCAATGATAGACACAGGAGCAGAAGCTAATATATGTAAATACAATTGCTTACCCGAAGATAAATGGGAAAAATTAAAAACACCGATAGTAGTAACAAGATTTAATAATGAAGGAAGCATGATCACATATGAGGCAAAAAATATAAAAATACAAATATGGGATAAGATATTAACTATAGAAGAAATATATAACTTTGAATTGACCACAAAAGATATGTTATTAGGAATGTCATTTTTAGAAAAATTATACCCACATATAATAACAAAAACACACTGGTGGTTCACAACACCATGTAAACAAAAAATAGGAGCAAAAAGAGTAAATAACAAAAAACGAAAAACAACAGAATGGATAAAAGGAAGTGAAAAAATTACACAAAAATTAGAAAATATAAAAGAAGAAGACCCTAAAATAGAATTAATTATATTCTCTATAGATAAAGTAAAAATAATCCATGATTTGTTAGAATTGTTATATAGTGAAGATCCTTTACAAGGATGGGAAAAACATAAAACAAAAGTAAAAATTGAGCTAATTGATAATAATAGTATAATAACCCAAAAACCATTAAAATATAATTTTAATGATTTAACAGAATTAAGATACATATAAGCGAATTACTAGAAAAAGGGTATATACAAGAAAGCAATAGCAAGCATACAAGCCCATCATTTATAGTAAATAAACATAGTGAACAAAAAAGAGGAAAAAGTAGAATGGTTATTGATTATAGAAATTTAAATGCAAAAAAACTAAAACATATAATTACCCAATACCAAATAAAATATTAAAGATAAGACAAATACAAGGATATAATTACTTTAGTAAATTTGACTGCAAATCAGAATTTTACCACTTAAAGTTAGAAGAGGAATCTAAAAAACTTATAGCATTTATAGTACCACAAGGATTTTATGAATGGAATGTATTACCATTTGGATATAAAAATGCACCAGGTAGATATCAACACTTTATGGATAACTATTTTAAACAACTAGAAAATTGTGTAGTATATATTGATGATATATTACTATATTCCAAAACACAAGATGAACATATAAGATTATTAGAAAAATTTATACATATTATAGAATATTCAAGAATAAGTCTAAGCAAAAAGAAAGCAGACATAATGAAAAAGCAAATAGAATTTTTAGGAATACAAATAGATAAAAATGGAATAAAAATGCAAACACATATAGTACAAAAAATAATTAACTCAAATGAACAACTAGATACAAAAAAGAAATTACAATCATTTCTAGGACTAGTAAATCAAGTAAGAGAATACATACCAAAATTAGCAGGGGATTTAAAACTATTACAACAAAAATTAAAGAAAGATGTAGAATACCAGTTTGATAAAAAAGACCAAACACAAATACAAAAAATAAAACTATTATGTAAGAACCTACCTAAACTATATTTTCTGGATGAAAACAAAAAATTTACTTATATAGTAGAATCAGATGTCAGTGAAAAAAGTTATGGAGGAGTCTTAAAATACAGGTATGATGAAGAAAAAATAGAACATCATTGTAGATATTATTCAGGAACATTTACTAATACGGAAATAAAATGGAAAATAAATAGGAAAGAATTATATTCAGTGCATAAATGTTTACTATCATTTGAACCATATATTGTATATAACAAATTTATTATAAGGACAGATAACACACAAATAAAATGGTGGCTAACAAGAAAAATACAGGATTTAGTAACAACAAAAGAAATGAGAAGATTGGTATTAAATATATTAAATTTTACATTTACTATTGAAGTAATAAAAACTGATAAGAATGTTATTGCAGATTACTTATCAAGACAAAGCTACTCAGACTGAGAAAGAAAATACAATTGAAGATATACTCAAAGCCATTACTATACTTTGTATAAAAGTGGACAGTATGGACAATGAGATACAAAAGTTAAAGACTAATGAAGATAATCTGAAGTCTAAAGCTAATACAAGTCAGCAACATGACTGTAAAAATGCGGAGCTAAGTCAATCGGAAGACTTTAAAAATCCAGAGCTAAAAGGTGACGTTGGGAAACACCTTAAAACCCATAATATTTGTTTAAATATAGCTACAGGTACAGGTAAACAAGTTAGTAAAAAACAACATAAGAATACAAACTTAAACCAGCTATTTGAAAAATCATTTACTCCAAAAATGCCAAAAAACATATTGACTATGGAACCACAAACATCTACCTATGCAGATAGCCTACAAAATGAGAAAAAATTATATAACCATTTCACGAGAACATATATTGAAAATATATACAAAATCCAAATATATTTAAATCGTAATCCTAGATCCACTACAACCAAAGAACCAAGTCAAGACTACCTAACTCAAAAATTACAAGGTTATAACAAGCTAATCACACAGCCAAAAACTAACGCCAATTTAGTAAGGACATGTTACAATTATGGACTATTAAATACCGTATACACATACGACGAAGAAGAAATAAGTGGAATACCAGAACTACACAAGGCATTCATTACATATAAAAGAGTTACCAATGGAAATTTATTTTATGTAAAGTTTTATACAGCACCAGCAAAGATATTATATGAAGTGATAAAACCCCCAATTCAAGTTATTAAAATAGGACTAACCAAAGATATGATTATACCTGAAGATATTGGACAACAGGAACAAATACGAAAAATAGAGATACCAAGTTTTTATGTCAATAAAAGAATAATTGGTATATCAACTATTATACAAGAGTTAGCAAACAATTATTTAAACGGAAATGCTATATGGAGTTACTACTCTAGAGACCAGTTAATGATATATTTAAATTCAAGAGAACTAAGGATATGGATGAAGTCCAGAAATGGATTTTATCATTATTAAAATCAGAAGAAAGACATACGACAGGAGCACTCAAAGCAAGATTTATTTCGCTAGAACTATTAACCAGATATTGCAAGCTAATTGGACACAAATACCCTGATCATCTACGTACAAAATGTAATGGAGAAGACAACGTGATTCTAGATGTCCAGCTAGAATAAAGTCTAAAGAGATAAGAAGATAAAGAAGATAGCAACAACTAAAGAGATAAGGCAAAGAAGACATGTTTGGCCAAAAAAGTCAAAAGTAAATAGTATAAAGTAATAAAGTAGGAGCATTATTGTAAATTATTAGTCTTATTGTAATAAAGAGTAGTGTAAATTAGTCAACAAGTGGGGTAGTATGCATGTGCATATTAAAAGTGGTAGGTATGGTGTGCATTAATAATGATGACAGGTGTATGAATGGTAGGTGGTGTGCATCATTAATAGGACAAGTGTATGAATGGTAGGTATATGCATTACTGTAAAGTAAGTGGTAGTGCATTATTGTGCAGTAAGTAGTATAGTACGTGCATTATTGTATATTAATGTAGAAATAGGCAAAGGTATATACATTCCTTTATATAGAAATAGGCTAGAATTTCCTTTCTATATAAAGGAATGTATATACCTTTGCCTATTTCTACAGTAATATACAATAATACACGTATTATACTACTTACTGCACAATAATGCACTACCACTTACTTTACAGTAATGCATATACCTACCATTCATACACTTGTCCTATTAATGATGCACACCACCTACCATTCATACACTTGTCATCATTATTAATGCACACCATACCTACCACTTTTAATATGCACATGCATACTACCCTACTTGTTGACTAATTTACACTACACTTTCTTACAATAAGACTAATAATCTACAATAATGCTCCTACTTTATTACTAGAAAATATAAAAGAAGAAGACCCTAAAATAGAATTAATTATATTCTCTATAGATAAAATAAAAATAATCCAAGATAAGTTAGAATTGTTATATAGTGAAGATCCTTTACAAGGATGGGAAAAACATAAAACAAAAGTAAAAATTGAGTTAATTGATAATAATAGTATAATAACCCAAAAACCATTAAAATATAATTTTAATGATTTAACAGAATTTAAGATACATATAAGCGAATTACTAGAAAAAGGGTATATACAAGAATAAATAATATTAAAGAGATATCAAGATTAAGACCCTTGAAAAAAAATATTATAATAAAATCTTTAAGATGAATTCCTTACCTACCACACTACCACCTACCACACTATGAAAAATATGAATCCCTCAGTCACCAACTCCGCACCCCCGAATAGCTTCTTTGGAAACCAACTTTGGGTACCTAAAAACATACTTAATAAAAGTGTTAGTAAAGGATTAATATGAATCAAAATAAATGAAATAAATAATAACTTAAATTAAAACCCGTATTATATACATGGGAGGCCTTGAAAATCGACGGTAATCTCTTCATCTGTCAATTTTATCATAAAATGTAAATAAACTTAAACTAAATTTTCCGTGTTTTATAAAATGAGAAAGCCTCAAAAACCGACGGAGAAATTTTTTTCATTGATCAGCTTTAACTATCTCTATTTAATATAAATTACAATAGCAATAACCAAGACTACTTTAAGAAAAAATATAATGGAAACAACGATCAATAATTAATGAGCCACTAATAGAATCAAAACAATAATTAAATATTTGAGAATAAAAACAGTAAACCATAATCATAAAAAGAAAGACTAGACCAAAGGAGACAATACCAACAGTACCTTAGCATAATCAAGAAAAACCAAAAAAAATTACTAGAAATGACTTTTTAAAAACAAAGGGACGGTAAAAACACTGAACATAGCAGTAAACAAAAGTTAACTTGGATAAAAACACAAAAAAATAAATCAACTAACATATTAACACAAGTCAACAAAACCATGAACGACTAACATTCGAAATTAGTTTAAATCAAAACAAAATGCTTAAAATAACAATGGAGAAAACTTCACTGGAAAAGAAACCAAAAGTCGAATAATAACAACAAAAATATAGTAACAACAACCTGTAAAACATAAATTGATTTGTACAAAAGAATAAAAAGGAGAAGAGATCTGCCTTACTGTCGAAGTCTCGCCAGATTTATCTTCGCGACAGCTAATTGTTGTCCACCGGAGTTAAAGACACCGCGGCACTTCATTTTTGTTCAACAGAGTTGGAGCCACGCCGAAGATGGAGATCAGAGCTTTGAGATCGTTGTTTGGTGGAGCTTTGAGCTCACTGATAACCTGCAAAAAAGCAAATAAAATATCAAAAAGGGGTGAAGGGGAAAAGACTGGCGGTCGTTGGGTTTTGAAGCTTCGTGGGGAAAAGACTGGCGGTTGTTGTGGTTGTTGTTTTGTAACTAGAATAGCTGGGGTTTTGATTTGATTTTTTCAGAGAAGAAGAGTGTGGAGGCAGTGAAGTGGGTTGGAGAAGATCTGGTGGTTCGGTGGCGGAAATGGAAGGGAAAAGTGAAGTGTTAGGGTTTTAGGAGGTGTGGTGGCGGCGGCTGGAAAAATTGAAAATGAGGGAGGAAAGCTTTTTTAGGGTTTTTGTCAACTTAGGAAAATTGTAACTATCCACCACCACCTTTATTTTTGGACAAAGTAAGGACTTAAATAGGAAATTTTAAAAATCACTTTTGTACAATACAATGGGCTCAAAAATGTGTGCTCAAAACCATTGGTTAATAAAAAAAAAGTATATATGTGTATGCAATTATTATATGTGTTTCAATATATTTCTAAATTGTGCTAAAAATATTCAAATAAATATAAACAAATGTAACGAATGTAATTAATGGATTGTGCTAAAAACAATAATGTACGAAATTAACAAATAAAAATCTTAGCATTTTCACAAACAAGGATAATTATTGATAAATCACATTAAAATTGAAAAACATGCATTTTGAACTATTTAACAAACAAAATATTTTAAAATACTAACTTTGAAAATATCAAGCCAAAATTTGATATCAACAATGACAATGAATGAAACATTCTTACTATTCTCTAATTCACCTCTTTCATGAAACTCAACAATAGTATACATCACTCAGTTTTAACTGTATTTCATCAATGTTGATAAAAAACAAAAGATAAACCTTTGAGTCCCAAAGCTTTGTCACATGTGGAACACTCCACCTCCTCGATTGTCCTTTCTAGAAACTCACACTTTTCCCCTCCAAATTGGTTGAACCCTAATCCCCTCAAATTAGGCTTATCCACCTTGCTTCCTCTTTCAAAAGGATGTTCATACAAATCAACAACTCCCCCATCTACTTCCTCCTTCTCCACATGGCTCACCCCATTTACCACCTTCGGCTCTATGTAGTTCCTTCTCCTACTTGCGACCTTATTTTAGGATAATTAGGAAACAAAAACTACTCTAGATTAAAATAGTGAATTTTTAAATAGAAGAGCAAACTTTTGTGGACTTTCTTTAGCAAATAAGTAGGACTAAACATGGATAAAATGTTGATATTGTCATTAAATAATTGTAAAAAAAAAAAAGGAATATGTCATTCTTTTAGGATTTAATTGAAAAAAGAAAAATGTGTCCCAATTTTTTATGTAAAATAATTTTTGGGTGTTTTGGGGTGTGGGTGGGGGGTGTTCTGGGATGGGGTTAGGGTGGGCAAATTTTTTGGTTATTTTCGAGTTTTTTGGGGGGTGGGGGGTGAAGGACATTTTTTTTAAACAAAACAAAGTTATTAAAAAAAACTATAGTGGGAGGAGGTGTGGGTGGGGGGTATCTCGGAGGGGTGGGGTGGGGGTAAGGTGGGAAATTTATTTTTATTTTTATTTTTGATTTTTTATTGGGTGGGGTGAGGGCGAGGTGGAGGTACAAGTAAAAAAATTTAATTTCGTTTTTTGAATTAAAAATTATTTTTAAAAAGGTGGGATGGAGTGAGGTATTAACAATTTAGTTTTGATTTAATATTTTTTTACTTTAGAAAATTAAAGTGGGTTACAATCATTTTATCCAAACCATATTTGACCAAATTCATATTTACCCATATTTTATTGGGTGGATTGTGATCCAATCCATTTTAACTCAATTCATATTTAATCCATCCAAATCAGATTCAATCCACTCATTTGTCACTTAGTAACAAGTACACTAAAAAGCGATCTGATACCTTCTTCCCTTGGTCTAGGAAGTAGGTTATGTAGGCGACAATTATTCATAGGTTGCTCGATCAGACTATGAATAACCGATTAGTAGTATGCCTGAGATTTTCTTAAGACCTTCTCCCTCTTGGAAACTGGCTAATCAAAAGGAGCAAGGCAAAGGAGAAAGGAGTTGTCCCCCCTTCTCTGGTAACCCTCTGCCATATATGTAGAAAAAGAAGGAGTAGAGAAGGAAGAACAACCATTTTACTTTGGCACGTGAGATGGTTGTCAAAACGCAACCTCACTCATTCTTGCCTTAATCATGGGAGGTAAGACAAGAAATGTGTTGAGGCCCAATGAGTTGTTGACTATCTTATAAATAAGAAGATAAGGCACTAACAGACCGACTTGACAGGACCCCATTTGTTCCATCTAACTTGGTGTGCGCTCCTTCCAACCCTGCGAGAACATATCCAGACACGCGTGCTACTCATATCGGTACTAGAATCCCCCTGGAAGACTATGAGTCTAACCTTCTGCACGCGAGCCAAATGACGTAGGTGCACAAGAGTACTTCGTGCCACAACCATCTCCTTTTATAGGTTCTGGAACCAAAAATGGGGGGTACCCCATTGGGCCGAAGAGGATCCAAAAGGCAAAGGGTCACCCAACTGAAGGAAGGTGGTGAGATAGGCGAGCGGACCTATTGGAAGAAAGGAACAAGAAAGGGGTTGGGGTGCTTCTATATAATCTCTAATATGAGTCTTACACCCCTATATATGTGGAAATTATGCTAAAGACCTCGTCTCCTTACAATCAAGTGGATTTCAACTCCTTTATTAAACCCTCCACTTTTTAATAATAAGAAGGTAAGCATCAAAGCCCAGAAAACCCAACCTATACAAAGTTTCGGATATAGCACGTCCCCCTTTTTTTTACTATATGAAATCAACACTTTGACACATGAGATTCTGTAACGAGTAGATACTTCTGAAAGTAGCCTTGTAGTCTTGCTTGTTCATCCTCGAGGAACTGAACTCCCTTGAGATACGAAAACGCCTGCAGGTCCCTCCATTCCCTCCGCCTTACATGGACTTAAAAGAGTACCTAAGGCAGATTAGTGGCTTATTGTTTTTTTAAAAAAAGGATTTTCTTTACCGTAGCTTTTAGACAGCGAACAGTTAAGCCACTAATCATACAACTAATAAAATAAAGTCGATCACTATTGAGACAACTCATAAAAGTCGTTTCAAGTTCAAGGTCTGCTACTTTAACTGCTAAAGGAGCGGGGCAGCTCGAGTTAGACGAGAGGCAGTGATGTAATTTCAAAGATGTTCGACCCGACCCAAAAACCAGACAGAAGACGGGCCCCACTGTGATACCTCGTGCAAGTTATAGTTAATGACCTGAAAGAAGTCACTAGCTTGTTGCTATCAAGCGTATCTTAGCCTTAGTTTACAAGGAAGCTTTCGATCAGTTTCGGGTCAAATAGGAAGAACTAGAAGATTCCACCTCTGAAAAGTTCCTACACCTAATGGCTTAAGCCGTTGTTCCCATTTCCTCGTTGACCCATCATGCAAAAGGTATGACCTTATACATGTTTTCATGGCTGATTTCTTTAGCACCGCACGTCTTTATAACTACTGTAATTTGTATACTCAAGTACTCTATATTATAATAATAGAACTTGTTGTGATGAATGATGATATTTACAAAACTATAAAATAACTAGTCACTTTTTCAAAGTTGGGCATTTGGTCTAGTGGTATGATTCTCGCTTTGGGTGCGAGAGGTCCCGAGTTCGATTCTCGGAATGCCCCAAAACAATTTTTTGGGTTCTCACATGTGTGATGCATCTCATTAATTTTGTCACAATGTCATTATAAATAAATAAATAAAATTAAAAGGTATGATTACATAAACTCATCTCATTAATATTGTCATCATAATTATAAAAAGAAATAAATTAGGAATGATTGCAACAAAAGGAACTGATTTACACAAGGTGTATATTCTCAACTACTATTTACAGTTTTGTATTTATTTTCTACTTGATAATCAGCAGTTGTGTTATACAATAAAAGGAGATTATTTAGACTATAACAAAGAAAGAAAAAGAGAGAGAGTAGTAACTATGTTTTGCTTCTATATTGTGTTATTCTATTTCACATAGAATGAAAGGCATTATATAAAGCCTCCAAATTGGAAGTAGTATACTTGCTACTATGATATACTTGGTCATCAAGATGAGTGGGCACCATCCACATGTATATCCAATTATTTGCTTTACAATACTCTCCCTTGAATTTTTATGGGGAAAAAAATTCTAGTGGAAGAACAAATATGTATGATTTTACTTAATACTCGTTGCTTGCTGTCTCATTAGAAACTGTTTTAAAGAAGCTATTTGTAAGCTGATTGTAGGAACCTATTTGCAGAGTTACTTGCAAGTTGCTTATAAGAACATGCTTGTGTAAGTTGCTTATAGGAACTTGCTTGCAGAGTTGCTTATAAGTTGCTTATATGAACATATTTGTGGAGATGCTTGTAAGTTGCTTATAGATACCAGCTTACAGAGGTGTTTGTAAGTTGTCTTCTTGATTTCAAGTTCATCTATAAAATTTTGTAATGGACATCCACAATATGATGTATTTACTACTCATTGGAGTTCATCAATAGATAATGTGCCTCGTTAAAATCCTTACTAGAAAAAATCTTGTTAAAAAGAAAAGAATACACATATCTAGTAATATGCATGGAGAGTTGCCTCATTAAAAAAAATTCGCCTAATTATCAGAATAAAGGATCACTGCAAATGATATTTGTATGTTAGCTATTTAAAATATTAAAATCAACTATGAAAATAAACAATAATATTTTCCCACTACAAAATCTGGGGGAAAATGAAGACTTTCCATAAATAATAGAGTTAGTGATTACTCTGACGGTGTATGAAGCTGATTGTTTACATGATTTGAAGAAATAAAATACGTAAATCAATTTAGTGATGATGAAAATGAAGATGATCCTTACCTGATTGTATTTTACAATGTTTATGCATATTACTTAAACTCAAAAACATTTATATACAATATATTAATATCAGAGATTTGAACTTGCATTTTGGATTTGAATCGAACCTTAAAATAAATATGTACTTTGAATTATTTATATAAATTAAATTCAGTTTTGTTTGAATTTAAAAAACTTATGAGATATGTCTCCTTCGAAAAGATCTCATATATATTTGTTCTATAAATAGCAATGTTTTTCCTGCGAAGTAACAAAAATCTGCAAGTATGTTTGACTTATTATATCATGAAGAAGATTGTTAGTATTTTCCCAGATCTCGTAAAGAATTTCCTACTCAAACTAATAAATTTCAATTGACGAACTTCATTCATTTTTAATTAAGTAAAAAAGCATGAATATCACAAGGTTTCATGTTATTTGGTGAGCCAACTTGCATATAATGAGCTGCAGAATAAAACACAAACAAGAATAACACACAAGATTAATCAAGAAGGTGTTGCATTAATTATAATCTAGAAATTAAAGAAATCCAATAATTCAGATTTCAGGACTCAATATGTTTTTTTTTTAAATGCACCAGGCTGATTGTTGTGTAAGAGCCTGTTTGGAAAGCCACAATGTAATCGAGATTTAGTGTAGTTGAGTGTAATTACATTCTTTGACATGTTTGGTAGATCAAGTAATTACTTGGTAAGAAAGAAATTGGGTGTAATTTAAAGATAGTAATTACACTCCTCAATTCCCAAGCAGGGTTAGGAATTGAGTGTAATTACATGAAACTTTTTTAAATTCTTTCTTCATTTTATGTATATATAGTTGTATCTTTCGTTTTAATTTATTTTTTATTTCTATTATATTTTTAGAAAAAATATTTCTGTTATTCTAACATTTTCTAATTTTTAAAATTATTTTTGTTATTATATTTCATTTCCTTCTCATTCTCAACTTTTTTTCATGTGATTCCATTCAATTTTTCATATTATCTATTTATTTATTTATTCTATTTTTTTTCATTAGCATAATTTGTTAGTATTATAATTTTTAAATTAAGGTAGACTTCATTGTTGACTAAGGTTATAGACTTACGTTTTTCTTTTCTTTTAAATCATATTTACGTATGCTATGTTTGAATTTGACATAAGAGTATTATGTTAAAAAAATTGTTTTGAATTTAGAACTTATGTTATATTTTTGGTTTCATTTGTTTAGTAGTATTGACTTGATATTTCACATTGCAAGTCATTTATTTTTTAGTTAGACTTGGCATATTATCTTTTTGTCAAATGTTTAATAATTTTATGACATTATATTTTTGAAAAAAGACATAAAGTGACACCTGAAGTTGTCTCGAATTTTCAAAAAGACACCTTAACTATGCAAGTGTCCTATTACCCCACAAATGTATTAAATATCTTTGTAAATAGACTATTTTGATCAATTTTCTCCCTATGTTTGTGAACACGCTGATGACAACGCTTGAATGTATCACTTTACTTCCAAAACCCAATTATAAAGCGACACGTTTCAGTTATTTTGTCCATTAATTAATTAATTCATTTTTAAATGCACCATCTTACCCAAAATTTCAAGAGAGCCTTTGGTTGAAGGTTTTAACAGGAAAAAAACAACACTCTCCCTCTGGTGAAATCGGCACAAAAAGATAAGAATTCGATTTAATTTTCAATCCAAAAAATTAATTTGAAGTCATTTGATAACAAAGTTGGAGAAGCAGTAGTAGGAGAAGAAGAACTAGTTGGGTAGCTAGGGTGATAGTGAAAAGTTGTTCCACGGAGGGAGAAAGGGAAAGAGCCGTCATTGTTGTATATTAATCAGAACATATGTTTATTAACTAATATATTTTCTAGAGACAATATATATCCTAAATATTTAATTTCATTTCATTTATAAAGGCCCATATTTGTCCAATAAATTTTTAAAATTTTAGATAATTAATTTTTATTTTCAAAATTTAATATAACCTTATGATTGCACTTGTGCAACCAAACAATATACTTGTAATTACATTGTTACAAACAAACAGGTTAACATAATTACTATACAGTGTAATTACTAAACTGATAATTATCATCCTAATAATTACACTAATTTCAATTACCAACTCACTTTCCAAATGAATAAAAGAAAAGTGAAACTTGAGGACAAGAAATGAGTTGTATGAGGACTAAATAGAATATAGATATGATACCAGAGACAACTGGGCATTTGGTCTAGTGGTATGATTCTCGCTTTGGGTGCGAGAGGTCCCGAGTTCGATTCTCGGAATGCCCCTTTTTTTTTTACAATTAAAAGAAGAAGAATATTATATCCTCATGATGGGACAAATCAAAATGTTTGTTATTTATTTATCGTTTCTTTTTCTTTTATATTATATATATAATGGTGGTTCAACCAAGACTGGAATATTTGAAAAGAAATTATTTTACTGTTTTGTCTCACCTGAAAATTGAACCTAAAACCTTATTTCATTAGCCACATTAATGCCATTGATTTTCGAGCAAAAGGAGATTGTAATATACAATATTATTTTAAAGAAATTATCCATCTAAAGGAATACCTATTTAATATGTTAACTTCCGTAGATAGTTATATTTACGTACCATTAGTGCCAAAATATTAGTATAAATGTGGTAGGTTTGAGGCTTTGAGCAAACGTGTAACTTTACCTGTCTGTATTAGAAGAGCTCAATAAAATTTATAGATATAATCAAATGATATTTGTTTAAAAAATATATTAAATGGTGGGGAATTAGAGTTTAGTTATTCTTTGTTAGCTCTTAAATTTTCATTTTATTTCAAATTCTAATGCAACGCTTCATGGATGTATTTTATGATTCAACAACAGCTAAAACTCTGCAACTAGCATATACCAGTATTTTATTAAAGTTAGCTAGCAATTTCATGGCCAAATAGAAAATAAAATATTGATGACACAAAGCAAATAAACAATACTGAACCTGTTCTGACAACTCAGAGATCTAGATAGCTATTAAATGACTTATCATAATGCAAAGAAAAAAATAAATAAGCATGCTAGATATGGATCATAAACTAAAATGAATTACATAAGAAGCAAATCTACTTCAACAACAGGGCATTTGGTCTAGTGGTATGATTCTCGCTTAGGGTGCGAGAGGTCCCGAGTTCAATTCTCGGAATGCCCCCTCTTGTATATGTGCCCGCGTGTTGTGCGGATATTTTTAAATTAAGAATAATTTATAAAATTTATTATGGTAAAAAATGTTATAATAATACATTATTATTATTACTATTTATATAATCATATTAACTCAATGTTATATGAAATTATATTTAAAAATATTTTCTCTATCTAAAATTGTCGTCTTGTCGTCAGATTCTATGTTATATGCAATATATTCAAAATTTACTGATGAATTCGTTTACTTTTTTTTTTTTTTCAAGAATTGATTTCTAAACTACTCATTAATTTAAGGCTAAGATTTTCAACTATCATATTATAGTTTGATTTTGTAATGAAACTTAAACAAATTTAAAGCTAAAAGTAGTTTAGTGTTAGAAACGAAGATAAAATGCATATTTAAGTATTCGTAGACAGAAAATTATTTATTTATCTAGTAAAAACTGTAAGACTTAGTTTTAAAATTTATACTGAAACTTAAATTAATACCCAAACATCATATGCAAGAAAAAAAAATTAAGTAATCTTTATATTTTTACACAGTAAAATGTGTATACATAATTTATTTATTATTCTATCATAAAATCTATTAATATTTTAAATAACCTTTATCTTAGTTTTATAAGTGCAATAAGCAATAATATTTTCTTCACGTTTACTTTTTGTATAAAAAATTGAATTTTACTTTTAATTTTTGAAATTTTCGAACGAACTTTAGTATTTTTGCATCTTCTTAAGTAATGACCCTTACTATTTTTTGTTATCGTTACATATAAAATAAATGACTAAACAATCAATTTAGTGAAATATTCTTAAAGAAAAGACATTCAAATTGTTATCTTTATGATATTTTAAAAAATAGCTTAGAGATAAAAGTTTCTATAAAAATTAGTTCAACTTTTTTTTATTAATATATTAAAATTGTCTATCAAGTATTGAATTATTTTTTTACTTTTCCAATCTTCGAAAAAAACTAACCACCCACATATGCTATTTGTTATTTTAATTAACTTAAAAATATTTCCTCATCTCCAATTGAAATAAAATATTTTTTATCCTCTTATGTTACAAATAAAAAAAAAGTTATGCACTTTATTTACTATAATAATAATAAATTCTCACAAAATAAAAGTAAACTACAAATGTAATGGCAATAGATTGTATGTCGATAATTTTTTTTGTCTTTTCTTGAAGTATTTAAAGTTGTTTCACGTGTTCTCCCACATATTAAATGAAACTAAAGAGCACTCTATTCTAATTGATTCCTAGCATCAATTAATTTAAAAATCTTGTTAATTAAGTAATATTAGAATTTTAAAGATAATTTTATGCAATAGCTACATCAAATAAAGACATTTATCATTGAAATTCATAAATAACCATTAGTAAATTAGTAATAGTTATTAATTAGACTTTTCATGTACTCTCATTTTTCTTTCATTTTTAGCATATAAATCGCTAGTTGGGGGAAGTTGTAGTCATTTCAAAAATTATTTAATATTAAACAAAATACACCCAAATAGATACCTTGATGAAATTTCAAAAAATAGCATAGAAATAGAAATTTTGATAAAAGCTAATTCATTTTCTATTAATTTCTTAAAATTGTCTATTAAGTGTTGGGCAGTTTCTTTTACCTTTCCAATCTTCAGGAAAAAAAATTATGATATTATAATAACCCAATTTGAAGATGTAATATGATATTATAATAAACCAATTTGAAAATGTAATGAGGATTAATATATTTTAAATGAGTGTGACACATATCACATTACAATTTGCTAAAAATCTACATTATAGGAAGTGAAGTTATAACCATCTTCAAAACTGTATATTTTAAATCTTCATCTTTTAATTAATCTTATATATATTTTATAAATAAATTAAAAAAAGTCAACATTGCACATACAAAAAGTCCATATATATATATATATATATATATATATATATATATATATATATACTAACCACGCACATATAACTTTTGTTATTTTAATTAACTAAAAAAAAATTACCTCATCACCAATTCAAATAAACATAATTTTTATCTTTTTATATTATAAGGATAAAAGAAGTAGTTTATGTACTATAATAATATTTTTAATAATTTAAAATTCATGTTTTTTCTTTTTATAACTGCATTACCCTATTTTATAATCTTTTTTTATTATATAATCTTAGTATATTTCATATTTAATTAACAGTAATTAATTTGATAAAATATTTTGTATTTGAAAATTTTAAAACTAAAGAAAAAAATTCAAATGTGACAACAATCTACATAAAAGTATGATATACATAATTTTATTCTATAAAAAAAAATTGCATTATAAAATGAGTCTGATACTTGCTATTAATTTATTTTTATGCTTAAGGAATTAGTGTAAGCAATTTGCATTCTGTTTGCTACAAAGGAGTAGTTGTGGAAAATTATTTTAAATATTTAGTATAAAACATTTGATGATTCCCATGAAAATAGGATCCCTAACGTACTTACCAAAATTTTCAGTTTTCTTTTTTTATTATTTTAAATTTTCTTATTTCAAAACAGTAAATTTAAAATTCAAATTCAAAGAATAGTAACCAATTTTTAATTTTAGGGAAAAAAAAAGATCGTTTTAAAATTATTTCTCGTTTATTTGTAAAAACTACTTCAAAATTATTTTAAAAAATATATATTTTACTATTTAATGAAATAATTTTTTAAAAATTGAAAATTTATTATTATTATCATCTACATTTTTTTGCTACAAATAAGGAGGTTGTGGAAAGATAGTTAAAATTTCCAAAAAAAAAAAAAAAAGGGAATCACACACGTTCATATTTTTAGAAAGTATTTCAAATTATTTATAATTTAATTGTAATTAAAATAAAATGAGTAGTAATTATGAAATATATATATAGATATATATATTTATTTAACCTATTTTAACATTTTGTACTTTTTTGTCCGTTGGTATTTTATTTTTATTTTTTGTATTTTAAACAGTTTGTTTAAAATTTATTTATTTTTATTTTATTTTTGTGGTGTTGACATGTGTCATTCTAATTCTAATTGTTGACATGTGTCTATATTTATTTATTTAATTATTTAATTATTAATTATTTAAAATACTGAATATTTGTGGTGTTGACATGTGTCATTTTTTCTTCTCCTTTTATATATAGATAGACTAGTTTTCCATCATTTTTAACCCTGCTCAATTGATGACCACTAGGCCACTCAAAGCAAGTTAAGAGCTCTAATAAAAGAGTAGTTAAAACTAGAAACCATGACCAATTTGTTAAGAGCACCTTAACAAAGTACATACCCAACACTCAAATTAAAATCAAATACTTAGCTAGAAAAGGAAAGATACATTCTTATTAAAACGTAAAGTTAAAAGAAAAATAAGACAAACAAATTGAAACAAGGAAATAATCAGAAAGACAGTCCAGATCATCCCATCCAAGAGGACCACCAACTTTGTTTTTTCTGTACATCATTCATAACAAGATTTCACATAAATTCCCACCCTTGCCTTGTTCAAGTGCTACTGCATGGAATCACTAACTTCAAAATTGAAAAAGAAAAACCCATTTAGAGCTGGAAATACATTCAGTTATCATAGATGAATCATTTCTCAGTCCAAAGTTTAATTTTTATTTCTAGAAGTCTGAAGATGTGTTTGTCTTTGTAATTACTGTAAATCATTGTCCTCAGTTTTGTATAGTAATCTCCAATTGGGTTGTCACAAAAAGAATGTTACATTTTAGAAACAATTAAAACATTAATAATATTCTCAATTTTTTACTCTTAATGAGATGATTTATAGTCCCACGAGTTTCAAAAATATTATTACTTCCCTTAACTTTAATGTGAGTTGCTCGGATGGTAAGCACCCCTCACTTCCAATCCGAAGGTTGCGACCAAGGGAGCAAAAAGGGGTGGGAGCTCCTAGGGAGGGGAAAAATAAACAAAAATAATGTGAGACTTTCATCTATCATTAAGATAATTTACAACTGGGCATTTGGTCTAGTGGTATGATTCTCGCTTTGGGTGCGAGAGGTCCCGAGTTCGATTCTCGGAATGCCCCCAAATTTTTAAGCAACTATTTCCAATCCACAAATTCTGACAGCAAAGATTCTTATTCAATACTCCCTCCATTTCAAAATAATTGAATTGTTGGAGTTTTTCACACCCTTCAAGAAAAGATTAGAACATAAATTAGATATTACTTTTCATTTTTACCATTATTAATTATTGTCAAATTAATCTTTAGAATAACTAAACACTGATCATTATAACTTTTTTTTTTTTTACCCTCCCTAGGAGCTCCCACCCCTTTTGCTCCCTTGGTGACTCGAACTCGCAACTTTGGATTGAAAGTGAGGGGTGCTTACCATCCGAGCAACTCCCTCTCGTCACTGATCATTATAACTAATTCCAGTACTAACTAAATTTTTTGTTAAACTATATCAATTGAGTCTTCATCCATAATAGTATCGTGAACTATTTCAATCGAATCCTCAAAATCAAAATCCATAAAATCTACCAATTCCCTTTAAAATTTGGTGCAAATGAATAGTAGAGTATACTCCAGCGATGGAGTATTAATTTGGCAATATAGTGAAGCGTTTCTATTATGAAAATTTTAGCCACATTAATATAAGAAATTTCCAAGAAAATAATTCAAAGCAATTGAATTTTTTTGAAACTCATCACATAGAAAATTCAAATAAAGGGTAAAAATATTTTAAAAGTAGCCTTCAAGATTGAACAATTAAATTAACTTGAAATATTAAATGTCTCAACAATTCAATTATTTTGAAATGGAGGGAGTAGTAGTTTCCAACTCTTTCTGACAGCAAGATTTTTGTTTAATAATCCCTCTATTTCAAAATAATTGAATTGTTGAGACATTTTTCATATTTCAAATTAATTTAATTGTTCAATTTTCAAGACTACTTTTGAAATATTCCTCCTTTTTAACCCTTCATTTGAATTTTATGTGTGATGAGTTCAAGAAACATTTAACTGCTTTGAATTATTTTCTTGGAAATTTCTTACATTAGTGTGGTTGAGATTTCATTAAAAAAAGCCTCTTCACTATATTGACAAATTAATATTTCATCGTTGGAGTTATACTCTACTTGTCATCTACATCAAATTTAAAAGTGAATTAGTAGATTTTATAGATTTTGATTTTAAAGATTTGATTGAAATAGTTCACGATACCATCAATGGATGAAGACTCAATTGATATAATTCAATAGAAAATATTTAGTCATTTTTATTTAAGGTCTTACCTCCAAAATTTTGGTTTCAACAAAAAAAAAATTTAGTCATTTAACGAGTCGCATATTGAATTTTGTATTAGAAATGAATTAAAAATTTAGTTAGTATTGGAATTAATTATTATGATTAATGTTTAGTTATTCTAAAGATTAATTTAATAATAATTAATAAGGGTAAAAATGGAAAATAATATCTAATTTATGTCCTAATCTTTTTTTTTCGAAGGATGTGAATAATTCAATTATTTTGAAATGGAGGGAGTAGTTTCGAAAAACAATCACATTGAGATTGATGTTTTGGAAACTGCAGAAAGCTCACCAGGCATTTATGTATTCAGTAAAATTGAATTTTAAAACAACTTTTGATGTAATAACAGAAAAGGGCCACTTTCATGCCAACTCAATGCATATTTTTAATCCAAACAATAAATAACCTAGAGTTGATTCTTTTAATTCCTATTCAGAATGCTTTGTGATTGTAGTCAACTAACTTTTCAGCCAAATTTTCATTTTTAGTATCTCATCATGTAAGATGAGAAACACTAGGTAAACTCATCTGGATTTAAGAGGACAAAAATTAAAAAAAAAACATGGCTGATTTGTGCTCACCTGCAACTTTACGGAGCTCTGAAAGTCCAAAATCCAACATAGAATTTCTAAGTGATCCCTAAGACACAAAAGAATTGATAACCAGAAAATGTATGTTATTGCAGTTTTACATTTGTTTTCGATCCGAAAAAAGTAGGCAAACAAAGAGACAGTTAGCAAATATATTTGTCCTTGAGCAAAGCTTAATAAAGAAGGTTCTTTTTTTTTTGGATCATGGAGGTCAAAAAATGACAGCCGAATATATCAGTCAATGGTAGAAAAAAGTTACCAAAAATCAAGGAATGCTGAAGTGATATGTTGTCTGTTTGGCGTACAATCTCAGATTAAAAACCCCAGTTGATGAATCATTCATTCATATTTACTTTGGCAATCACAAGGTTCATGTAGTTTTCTGTACCTACTTATATGAGCTGCAAAATAAAACACAAACAAGAATCACAGATTAGATTAATCAAGAAGGTATCTAAAATAAACTAGAAATCAGAGAAGGTATCTAAAACAAACAAGCATAGCCAATGTTTTCCTCAATCATTCCTTAAATTAGCAAGTTTGACTTCAACTCAAATTACGGGACAAAAATATGATGCAATTCAATACAGTGCCAGAAAAATCTTAATTTCATCACCTATAACAGTTCTTTGCAACATGTCCAAAGGACATAGTATGATAACGAAAGGATTTCTACTAAATTTACCAATCAGAGAAAAGTAAATACTAGAGGAAAGGCTGAAAAAGCAGAAGATTTAAGAACTCTCTTTGCATATATAGTGAGTGACACACTGACGATTCCTAATGAGAATAAAAAAAAAACTTAGTATAAGCAAATGCAGAAGACCAGAAATGAGGAGTCTAAAGATTAAAATATCTGCAAGGAATGATATGAGATATTAAAAGAGAATAAGACACCGATCATGCTACAACAACTGGGCATTTGGTCTAGTGGTATGATTCTCGCTTTGGGTGCGAGAGGTCCCGAGTTCGATTCTCGGAATGCCCCATTTTATTAAAAGAACATTAACCCCAATTTATCATCATTATTCTTTTAAAAAAGTGATCGAATACACAATTAGCCAAATTATTTGTTGTTTTTTTAATAGAAAATGTAACTTTACATGACTTTCCCTTACGAAGCAATGCAGATACAAGGTAAGACATTATTCATACAAAAGAATACCTACTCAATGCCCTATTTAATGCATTAAACTTCTACAGGTACAGAAGTAGTATAAATGTGGTAGGTTTGACCAAAAATGTAATTTTACATATTGTTAGCACCTAGCAATTCTAGAGGTGCTCAGTGAAGTTGCCTGACTAGATAGTGTTAGAGATCAGATCAGAAGTCAACCACGATATTAAAATTTTAAAAATTGATGAAATGGTGGAGTCTGTTATCCCTTCTTTTACTATTAGCTCTTAATTCTTTCTTCTTTTTTAACCTTCAAATGAAGATTTCCAGGAAAAGGGTTAGAGAGTATCTAATGTAACTTATGTAAGGATGTGTTTATAATTCAAAAACAGCTAATTCCAATAACTAGCATATATCAGTACAGTCAGCATTTTCAAGTTAGCTAGGAATTTTGTGGCCAAATAGCAATTACGAAATAAAACATATTGATGACACAAAGCAATACTGAACCTGTTCTGACAGTTCTGACAACTCAGAGATCTAGAGAGTTATTAATTGACTTATCATGATGCAAGGAAAAATTAATCAAGCTAGATATGGATCATTAACCAAAATGAATTATATAGGAAAGAAATCTAGTTCAACAACAGGGCATTTGGTCTAGTGGTATGATTCTCGCTTAGGGTGCGAGAGGTCCCTAGTTCAATTCTCGGAATGCCCCTTTCTTCAGAACTTGACCTTTTAACACTACACTTTGTCCTGCTCAGTATAACCATCAGTTAGCAAAACTTACTAGCACAATTTTTTTTTATTTTTTTTATGACAGTGGTCATGCAGGTAACGGGTAACTCTATTCACCAAGCTTTATGCAAATAGGAAGAAATAGTCAATGTCTTTTGTCTCTACTGGGATTTGAACCCTAGTCTCCCATGGTTTTTACCCACTTCATTAACTGCTAGACCACGCCTTTGGATGCAATTTAAGGGCACTAATTGATAGTTAAAACTAAGAAACCACAACCAATTTGTTAAGAGCACTTTGACAAAGTAGACGCCCAAGACTCAAATTAGTAAAACCTACAAATGTTATTAATCTGAATCATATTTAATCAGTTATGCATCAAATACACAAAAGAAAGGATATAGCAAATCAAAATTCAGGTGAATAATGTTTATGCATCAAAAATAGGAAGGTGGTCGGAAACAGTTTTAATTCATAAGAAGGAAAAGTCTTTTAGCTTAGAACTAAGAACACTGGAAACTGTAGCTGGAGGAGAATTATGAGAAAATCCAAAGGCTTCAAGTAGTAATTAAGGGTGCTTGAGGCAGATTGTTAAGTTAAATTCTGCCAGCATATCCAATGCTTGGTAAAAATGAGTAGTGCAACTTTATCGTTCACCCCATTGCAAGTCAAGAATGAAAGTGTAAATAGACAGCAACAAGTACATTACCAGAACCAGCAATAGGTAGTATTTTGATAGGAAAAAGGCAAGAGAGTGAGATGAGGAGGGAAAGAAAAGGCAAATTGAGAATTACTTGTTCCCTTGATAAAGGTTTTTTGGAAGTTGAAGTTCTATGAGTGAAAACTTGAAAAAAAATTGAAAACTCTTAAAACCAGTTCAGCGCACTCAAAGATCGTCTAAATGTTCTCATGACAAGTTCTTTTTAGCATTTTTTTGGTTGTCTTGAAAACTACTGTAAATTTGTATCCCCAGTTTTGTAAAATTTATCTTTGATGCAAAAAGATTAGCTTATGTTTTCCAAACAACAGAAATCTGGAACTTCCAGCTATCATTAAGATTGTCTATGAGGGACAATTTACAGCTGGGCATTTGGTCTAGTGGTATGATTCTCGCTTTGGGTGCGAGAGGTCCCGAGTTCGATTCTCGGAATGCCCCTTCTTTTTTGGGTAACCATTTTTAATCCTAAAATTCTGACAGCAATAACTATTCCAAAGATAAGGTAGGATTCTTATTTAATAGTTTACAAAAGAATCACATTTGAGATTTGATGTTTTGGAAACTGCAGAATGCTCATCAGGCATTTACGGTATTCGGACAGATAAAATCTTAGTCTTGTGTATAGAAGTCAATTACACTGGATAAATTTCTCTGTTTCATGAAATAACAAAAGGGAGTTTTTGGCCAAAAACATCCTTAAACTATACCCCTAACTTAAATTACATCCTTAAATTATTCTTCTTAATAAAAAACATCCTTCAAGTATTTTAAACTTAACAACTTCCATCCTTCTGTTAAAATTTGACGAAAAAATAACAGAATTCATAGTGTAATTCATACTACTCTCAGCAAAACTCCCTAAATCACCAAAGCTTAAAAAAAATCTCCTCATTCCGTGATACATCTAAAATATTATTGTGAATTCTTTTTGGCAACAACACTTGGCATTATGCAGATCCTTTTATCAGCAACTTTGTTTTAATTTATTTTTTATTTGATTTGATATTAAAAAATTACCAGTTGAAATATTTTTTCTCATTGAATCTGCAAAAAATGGTAGCAACCTAAGATTTTTACTTTTAATAATGGAGAATAAAACTTGAGTGCCATATATGAAATTCAGAATCTTGATCACTTCAAATATCAAATTGCCCCAAAATATTGTTGATCTAATTACATTTTGACTTTACAGAAGGTGAAGATAATGCTAAATTAAGCTCCAGCTTCGTTAAGTTGGTAAAGGAGAAGAACAAATTATGTTTCTTTGCAACACCTTCCTAACTTTATTTCTTTTCAGCAAATAACGGTCTCAAAAAATTTAATTTTTTTTTTTGGGAGGGGGTGGAGGGGGGGCAGCTTTTTCCAACAGATAATGAACTTATGTGGGAAAAGTTTTACTGAGAGCAGTGTGACCTGCACATGTTTTTGTGTAAAATCCACAAAAATTTCACATAAGGATGAAAGTGATTTAAGTTTTAAATATTTGGGGGATATTTTCTGTTAAGAAAGGTAATTTAAGGATATAGTTTAAGTTGAAGGTATAGTTTGGGGATGCTTTTGGCAAAAAACTCTAACAAAAGGAGTAGGCAATTTTTACATGTAAACTGCAATATGTATTCTTAATCCAAAATGGCTATGCAGACAACCTAGAGTTAATTCTTCTTTGAATATCCATACTGTTCAACTTTCAGAGCTTTTTTCCCAATTTCCTGTTCAGAATGCTTTTGTCATTGTAAGTCAACTAACTTTTCTGCCAAATTTCATTTTTAGTATCTCACCAGGTAAGATGAGATTCCTCCTACTCTCAAACAATACTAGGAAAACTCATCTGGATCTAAAAGCGAAAAAGTACCAAGTAAATAAATTTTATTTTAAAAAAAAAAACACATGAAGAGACCAATTAAGGCAAATAGGATCTAAAAGAACAAAAACAAAAATATAATATGATTGGGTCAAGCCAGCTGATTTGTGCTCACCTGCAACTTTACCATATATGGAAGTCCAAACTCCATCATATAACTCCTAAGTGATCCCTAAGACACGAAGGAATTGATTAGCACAAGCTGCCTCGCAACTATGACAAGTGAAAGTCTTGAAATACACAGTTTTGCATTTGTTTTCAATTCGAGAAAGCAAAAAGAAACTGAGAAGTGATAATCAGAAAATGTATGCCATTGCAGTTTTACAGTTGTTTTAAATTAGAGAAAGTAGGTAAAACTAAGTGATAGTTAGCAAATATATTTGTCCATCAGCATCAATTAATAGACAAGGTTCATTTTTATGGATCAGGGAGGTAAAAAATGAGAGCCGAAATTATCAATCAATGTCAGAAAAGTGTTACCAAAAATCAAAGATTGTTCTAGTAGTATGTTCTCTATTTGGCGTAAGAGCTCAGATTAATAGTATCAGTTGACGAATCATTCATTCATCTTTACTTGAGTAATGCTGCATGAACATCACAAGGTTCATGTTTATCTGTGAGCTAACATACTGATAATAAACTGCAGACTAATACAAAACAGAAATTACAGACTAGATTAATGAAGAAGGTATCTAGAATAAACTAGAAGTCATAGAAAACCAAAAACAAAGCCAATATTTTCCTCTTTATCATTCCTATAATTAGGTGTTCTACTCAAGTAGTGACTTCAACTCAAATTAATTGGCTAAAATATGATGCATTAATCATCTAATGCCAAAATCTTATTTTATCACCAATAACAGTTCTTCGCTAGTCACGACATGTCCAAATTCAGATATCCCAAGGGCTTCATATGATAAAAAATGATTTCTAAGAATTAGAGGACAGGCTGCGAAACCAGAAGAGTTGAGAACTCTCTCTACTTATAGTGACAGAGTGACACTGGCCTAATGAGAATAAACTGAATTCCTCGGAAAATCTTCAGATAAGCAAACGCAGATCAAAGACATCAAACAAAGAGTCCTATATTTTCAAGGAATGGTATATTATGATCTAGTTATTGCTGATACAGAGAATAAAAGCATGTTAATCATGAGTAATGAATGACGTTCATCAACAACAGGGAATTTGGTCTAGTGGTATGATTCACGCTTTGGGTGTGAGAGGTCCCAAATTCAATTCTCGGAATGCCCCATTTTATTTCATCGGATACATAATTAATCAATTATTCCCTGTATCTGTTAAAATAAAATTAACCTTAAAATCTGATAAATCAAAATGCCTTTGTTCTTTAAAAAAGGGTTGTAACACAATTGATCAATTATCCGTTGTTTCTTTTAATAGTAAATTTAATGTTACAGCCGTCTCCCATATGAAGCTAGTGCAGAGGTAAGAGAGTATTTATCTAAAACAATTCCTACCCAATGCTCTATTTAATGCATTACAGTTCTACAGACTACAGGTACAGAAATAATATAAATGTGGTAGGTTTGAGCAACATGTGACTCTTTACATATGGCTAACAGATCTAAAGAGGCTCAGTGTGAGTAGATAGTATTAGAAATAAGATCAGAAGCCAACTATGATATTAAAATATAAAAAGAAGGGTGAATGGGTGGCGTTTAAGTATCCTTTGGTTTACATTTGTTTTTATCCTTTTCTTACTTCAAATGCTAAGCCACAGGAAAAAGTCAGTGAATATCTGACAAAACTTATGTAATGATGTGATTTTAATTACAGAGAGCTAATTCCTATGACTAGCATATATCAGTACAGTCAGCATCTATTAAAGTTATGCTAGGAATTTCATAGCCAAATAAAAAACTATGAAACAAACGTATTGATGATACCAAAATTACAAACCAATACTGAACCTCTTCTGACGGTTATGACCACTCAGAGATCAACAGACTTTTAATGACTATCATGATGCAAAATAAACAATAAACAAGTTAGAGATGGAACCTAAAGCAAGGTAAATTACATAGGGGATAAATTCAACAACAGGGCATTTGGTCTAGTGGTATGATTCTCGCTTAGGGTGCGAGAGGTCTCGAGTTCAATTCTCGGAATGCCCCATGTTTTCGGAACTTAACATTTTAACAAACATTGTCGTGCTCAGTTACATCATCTTGAGAAAAAGTTAAGAGCACTAATTAATAG
The DNA here is from genome assembly GCF_900185275.1 of Solanum verrucosum. Classification (NCBI taxonomy): domain Eukaryota; kingdom Viridiplantae; phylum Streptophyta; class Magnoliopsida; order Solanales; family Solanaceae; genus Solanum; species Solanum verrucosum. The sequence continues at coordinate 1,409,321 of NW_026020426.1, forward strand.
TACGACAAAAAAACAACAACCATTTTTTCAAGAATACTTTAACAAATAACACCACCAAGACTCAAATTAGTAAGATTCTGCCAAGCATGTTCACCTGCCAGTTTACCACTTAGCAGATCTGCAAGTCAAAAATACAACACAAAACTCTCAAGTGATCCCAGACACTATGTTGATAGATCAGCACAAGGAGTATCTCAACTATGATAAATGAATGTTTTGAAGGCTTATTGCTTTACAACTTTACCTTGGTTTATTTGACAGAGCAGGCAAATTGAGAAGTGACAACAAGCATATGGTTTCGTCATTGCAGTTTTGCCTTTGTTTTCAATTAAATAAAAGCAAGAAAGCAGAGAAGTGACTATTAGCTAATATATTGTACTTCAGCAAAGATTCATCAACAATGTTCATTTTCATGGATCAGGGATGTCAACAATGATAGCAAAAATTATTGATCAATGGAAAGTGTTACCAAAAACCAAGCATTTGTTTAGTGGTACAATGCTGATGAAGGCAAGAACTATTTGATTTTCCTTCTCTAATTAGGAGGAAGATTGCTATCTCCAACCAATGAATCATTTAATGTTTACTTGAGCAACGAAGCATGAACATAACAAGGTTCATGTTGTTTTGTGACAAAAACTTACACACAATGAGCAGCAGTCTAAAATACAAACAAGAACACACTAGATCAATTAAGAACGTATCTAAACTAATCAGAAAATAAGAAAACACAAGCCCAAGCCTCTTTATCATTCCTAAACTTGGTATCCTCTACTTAAGATGTGATTTCCAACACAAATTATGAAGCATTAAACTTCTCCAGTTAAAGTTCCTTGGGACATGTCCAAAAGGATTGAGTATGATAAAAAGGAATGTAAACTTATGAACCACAAACAATCAAAGGTGACAGCTATTTAGGAATCAGAAAAAGTGAACAGCAGAGGAAAGGGTGCAAAAGAGGAGGTCAAAACACTCTGTTTATCCACTAAATATTAGTATTCTGATGGGAGGCAGCATAAGTTCTCAAAGAAAATCCCAGTAAGGAAATACAGATCAACAGCTATTGAAATAAGAAGCCGAAAGGTTACATATATGCAACGAATATGGCATTTACAGTCAAGTTATTGCTAATCGTTGGAAAAATACA
>NW_026020426.1:1412967-1475702 GCF_900185275.1 Solanum verrucosum
AAAAATGAATAATGCAACTTTATCATTCACCCTATTACAAGTCAAGAATGAAAGTGGAAATAAACAGCAACAAGTACAGTACCAGAACAAGCCAGAGGTAGTATTTTGATAGGAAAAAGGCAACAGAGTGAGATCAGGAGGGAAAAAAAGGCAAATTGAGAATTACTTGTTCCCTTGATAAAGTTTTTTTGGAAGTTAAAGTTTTATGATTGAATCTTGAAAAAAAAAATGAAAACTCTTAAAACCTGTTCAGCGACTCAAAGATCGTCTAAATGTTCATATGACGAGTTCTTTTCAGCAATTTTTGGTTGTCTTTTTAACTACTGTAGATTTGTATCCCTGGATTTGTAAAATTATCTTTGATGATTCCCCCAAAAAGATTAACTTATGTTTTCCAAACAACAAAAATCTAGAACTTCCAGCTATCATTAAGATTGTCTATGAGGGACCATTGACAGCTGGGCATTTGGTCTAGTGGTATGATTCTCGCTTTGGGTGCGAGAGGTCCCGAGTTCGATTCTCGGAATGCCCCTTCTTTTGTGGGTAACCATTTTTAAGCCTAAAATTCTGACCGCAATAACTATTCCAAAGATAAGGTAGGATTCTTCTTCTTTTTTTTTTTTGATGACAAGAGAAACCCGTAGCCGCTACCCTTTGGGTGCGCACAGGGCAAAACCCCCGCTCCTATGCAATAGCTCGCAAACCAAGATAAGGTAGGATTCTTATTTCATAGTTTATAAAAGAATCACATTTGAGATTGATGTTTTGGAAATAGTTTATAAAAGAATCACATTTGAGATTGATGTTTTGGAAACTGCAGAATGCTCATCAGGCATTTACAGTATTCGGACAGATAAAATCATAATCTTGTGTATAGAAGTCAATTAAGCTGGATAAATTTCATTATTTCATGAAATAACAAACGGAGTAGGAAACTTTTACATGTAAACTGCAATATGTATTTTTAATCCGAACTGGCAATGCAGACAACCTAGAGTTAATTCTTCTTTGAATATACATACTGTTCAACTTTCAGAGCTTTTTTCCCAATTTCCTGTTCAGAATGCTTTGTCTTTTATTTTTGAGAATTCCTGTTCAGAATGCTTTGTCATTGTAACTCAACTAACTTTTCTGCCAAATTACATTTTTAAGTATTTCACCATGTAAGATGAGATTCCTCCTACTCTCAAGCAATACTAGGAAAACTCATTTGGATCTAAAAGCGAAAAAGTATTAAGTAAATAATTATTTTTTTTAAAAAAACACATGAAAAGACAAATTAAGGAAAATAGGATCTAAAAGAACAAAAACCAAAATAAAATATAATTGGGTCAAGCCAGCTGATTTGTGCTCACCTGCAACATTACCAGATATGGAAGTCCAAACTCCATCATATAACTCCTATGTTATCCCTAAAACACGAAGGGATTGATTAGCACAAGATGCCTTGCAACTATGACAAGTGAAAATCTTGAAATACACAGTTTTGCATTTGTTTTCAATTCGAGAAAGCAAAAAGAAACTGAGAAGTGATAATAAGAAAATATATGCCATTGCAGTTTTACAGTGGTTTTAAATTAGAGAAAGTAGGTAAAACTAAGTGATAGTGAGCAAATATATTTGTCCATCAGCATCAATTATTAGACAAGGTTCATTTTTATGGATCAGAGAGGTAAAAAATGATAGCTGAATCTATCAATCAATGTCAGAAATGTATTACAAAAATCAAAGATTGTTCTAGTAGTATGTTCCCAATTTGGCGTAAGAGTTCAGATTAATAGTATCAGTTGATGAATCATTCATTCATTTTTACTTGGGTAATGAAGCATGAACATCACAAGGTTCATGTTTTTCTGTGAGCTAACTAACTTATAATGAACTGCAGACTAATACACAAACAGAAATCACAGACTAGATTAATGAAGAAGGTATCTAGAATAAACTAGAAGTCAGAGAAAACCAAAAGCAAAGCCAATATTTTCCTCTTTATCATTCCCATAATTAGGTGTTCTACTCAAGTAGTGACTTCAACTCAAATTAATTGGCTAAAATATGATGCATTAACCATCCTATGCCAAAATCTTATTTTATCACCAATAACAGTTCTGCGCTAGTCACGACATGTCCAAATTCAGATATCCCAAGGGCTTCATATGATAAAAACTGATTTCTAAGAAATAGAGGACAGGCTGTGAAACCAGAAGAGTTGAGAACTCTCTCTACTAATAGTGATAGAGTAACACTCTCCTGATGAGAATAAACTGAATTCCTCGGAAAATCTTCAAATAAGCAAATGCAGATCAAAGACGTCAGGCAAAGAGTTCTATATTTTCAAGGAATGATATATTATGATCTAGTTATTGCTGATACAGAGAATAACAGCACGTTAATCATGAGTAATGACGTTCATCAACGACTGGGCATTTGGTCTAGTGGTATGTTCATGCTTTGGGTGCGAGAGGTCCCAAATTCAATTTTCGGAATGCCCCGTTTATTTCATCAGATACATAACTAATCATTATTCCTTGTTTCTTTTAAAATATAATAAACCTTAAAATCTGATAAATCAAAATGCCTTTGTTCTTAAACAAAAAGGGTTGTAACACAATTGAACAATTATCCGTTGTTTCTTTTAATAGAAAATTTAACGTTACAGTTGACTCTCCCTTATGAAGCAAGTGCAGAGGTAAGAGAGTATTTATCTAAGCAAATTCCTACCCAATGCCATATTTAATGCATTACAGTCCTACAGGTACAGAAATAATATATATGTGGTAGGTTTGAGCAAACATGTGACTTTACATATGGCTAACAGTTCCAGAGGGGCTCAGAATAAGTAGATAATATTAGATCTAAGATCAGAAGTCAACTAAGATATTAAAATATAAAAAGAGCGGTGAACGGCTGGAGTTTAAGTATCCTTTGGGTTACATTTATTTTTATCCTTTTCTTACTTCGAATGGAAAGCTTCAGGAAAAAGTCAGTGAATATCTGACATAACTTATGTAAGGATGTATTATTAATTTCAGAGAGAGCTAATTCCTACGACTAGAATATATCAGTACAGTCAGCATCTATTAAAGTTATGCTAGGCATTTCATGTCCAAATAGAAAACTATGAAACAAACGTATTGATGATACAAAATTACAAACCAATACTAGAACTCTTCTAACGGGTATGGCCGCTCAGGCCTCAGAGATCAACAGACTTTTAATGACTATCATGATGCAAAGTAAACAATAAACAAGTTAGATATGAAACCTAAAGCAAGGTAAATTACATAGGGGAGAAAATAAATTCAACAACAGGGCATTTGGTCTAGTGGTATGATTCTCGCTTAGGGTGCGAGAGGTCCCGAGTTCAATTCTCGGAATGCCCCATTTTTTTAGGAACTTGACATTTTAACACAAAACATAGTCTTGCTCAGTTACACCATCTTGAGAAAAAGTTAAGAGCACTAATTAATAGGTAGACAAAGAAACCACAACCATTTTGTCAAGAACAATTCAACAAAATACACCGCCAATACTCAAATTAGTAAGATTCTGCCAAGCATGTTCACCTACCAGTTTACCACTTAACAGATCTGTGAGTAAAAAATACAACACAGAACTCTGAAGTGATCCCAGATACTGTGTTGACAGATCAGCAGAAGGAGCATCCCAACTATGATAAGTAAACGTTTTGAAGGTTTATTGCTTTACAACTTTACCTGGTTTATTTGACAGAGCAGGCAAAAGGAGAAGTGACAATGAGCATATGGTTTCGTCTTTGCAATTTTGCCTTTGTTTTCAATTAAAGAAAGTAGGAAAGCTAAGAAGTTACAATTAGCTAATTTATTGTACTTCATCAAGGATTCATCAACAATGCTCATTTTCATGGATCATGGATGTCGACAATGGTAGCTAAAATTATTGATGAATGGCGAGTGTAACCAAAAACCAAGCATTTGTTTAGAGGTACTTTGCTGATTAAGGAAAGAGCTCTTCGATTTTCCTGCTCTCCAGCAGATGAATCATTTAATGTTCACTTGAGTAATGAAGGCATGAACATCACAAGGTTCATGCCGTTTTGTGTGAAAAACTTACACACAGTGAGCAGCAGTCTAAAACACAAACAAGAAGAACACACTAGATCAATCAAGAACGTATCTAAGATAATCAGAAAATGAGAGAACAAGATGTGACTTCCAACACAAATTATGGGGTTGAAACATGAAGCATTAAACTTCTCCAATTATAGTTCCTTGTGACATGTCCAAAAGGATTGAGTATGATAAATAAGGAATGCAAACATTATGAACCACAAACAATCAAAGCTGATAGCTCTTTAGGAATCAGAAAAAAGTGAACACCAGAGGGAAGGGTGCAAAAGAGGAGTTCAAAACTCTGTTTATCCACTAAATATTATTCTAATGGGAGTCAGCATAAGTTATCAAAAACAATTCCCAGTAAGGAAATACATGGCATTTGTAGTCAAGTTTTCGCTAATCATTGAAAAAATACATTGATCATGAATCAAAATGACATTCTTCAGCAACTGGGCATTTGGTCTAGTGGTATGATTCTCGCTTTGGGTGCGAGAGGTCCCGAGTTCGATTCTCGGAATGCCCCATTCTTCGATTTTTTTAAGAAACATTTCATTTTTCCTTTTATATTCTAAACTAGAATTACTTCAAAAATAAAAATGTCCCCTTTCTTTTAAAAGAAAACTTAACTTTAAAACTGACTCCCCTTCATGAAACAAGAACAGATACAAGGGAAGATAGTTTTATCAAAAAGAATTCCTACCCAGTGCGTTATTTAGAATTAAACTTCTAAAGGTAGGAGAAATATAAATGTTGTGTGTTTGAACTAAGCAGTTCAACAGGGGTTGACTGAAATTAGATTTACTAGTATCAGAGATCATATCTAAAACCAACTATGACAATAGAAAAATAGAATAAAAACAAGAATTAATCTGTGGAATTTAGTCCTCCTTTTTCCTATTTATTACTCAGTTGTTTTTTTTTTTGATGACCGTATTGTCCGGGCCAGCTTTCGCACACCTCGATAAATTCCATGGGATACCTGCCACCTCCCACCTCCCACCAGCAACAAGTACCAAGTAACTCTGTCCACCAAGGCTAGGACATACTCTCAGCTTTTTCTCCTTATATTTTTTTAACTTTTATGCTATAAAAATGCAAATCAACAAAAGTCAACAGACTGTTTGACATCTAACTTATGTAAGGATGTATTTTCCATTCAGAGACAACTAATTCCAACAACTTGCATATGTAAAACGAGGAATGTTAAGAGTAAAAGATGACATATGCTCCTATTTTTGCAACTTAGCAGTGATGATTATGATTGAGTTACTGCTGATATTCGGAAAAACACATTGATCATGAGTCAAAATGACATGCATAAACAACTGGGCATTTGGTCTAGTGGTATGATTCTCTCTTTGGGTGCGAGAGGTCCCGAGTTCGATTCTCGGAATGCCCCATTCTTTTTTTTTAATGAATATACATCTAAATTATTCCTAATTCATTTAAATAAAATTGACCTTAGAATCTGACAAGTCAAAATAAACAATCTTGGTTTCATTGAATGCCACCATCAACCAATCATTCTTTGTTCCTTTTAAAAGAAGATTTAACCTTTAAATCTGACTACCCTTTGTGAAACAAGTGCAGATACAACATAAGTGTTATCTGCAAGAATTCCTGACTCATGCTCTATTTAGTGCATTAAAGGTAAAAGCAAAACAAAGTATGTATGTTTTAACTAAGAACATACCTATATGGCATGTAGTTCTAAAGGGATAAAGAAAATTTACTTCATAGTGTCAGAGATCTGACCCAAAGTCAACTTTGACACATTAGTTTTTGCAATAACAAAAATCAGGCAACTTTTATAGGCAAACTACAACATATATTTTTAATCCAAACTGCCAATGCAGACAATTTCTATTTCTTCTTGTTATATACATAGTCCTCAATTATCAGAGCTTTCTATATATTCTGTTAGGTATGAACTTTAATTGTAAGTCAACTAAGACTTTCAGCTAATGTACATTTTTATTATCACAACATGTAAACTGACTTCTTCCTAATCTGAAAGAGAACACCTATGCTAAACCCATCTGCATCTGAAAGATAAGAATAATAAATCATGATTCAGAAAAGCATGCTATTTTGTGCTCACCTGCTAATTCACCACTTAGCAGATATAAAGGAAAATACAACACAGAACCCCAAGTGATCTGCAGTGTTATGCTAATAGATCAGCACAAGGAGCATCTCAACCATGATAAGTGAAAGTTTTAACTGTTCTTGCTTTACACCTTTCCGTTGGTTTATTTGAAAGAGCAGGCAAAATGAGAAGTGACTTAGCTAGTAATATATTTGTCCTTCAGAAAAGTTTCATAAACAAGGTTCATTTCATGGATCATGGATGTCAACAATGATAGATGAAGTTATTGATCAATGATAGGTGTCACCAAAAAATCAAACATTTCTCTAGTGGTATGTTGTCTGTTTCAGGCAAGGGATCCTTGAATTCCTGCTCAAATCAGGAGTAAGATTGCTATCCCTAGTTGATGAATCATTTAATTTCTCTTTACTTAAATTTCACAAGATTCATGCTGCTTTATGACCCAACTTACATGCAAGGACCTGCAGAATAAAACACAAACAAGTAGATACACACTAGATTAATCAAGAAGATATTCAAATAATCTGAAAATAAGATTAAACTAAACGTAAAGCCCATTTTTTCCTTTTTACCATTCCTAACCTTGGGCATCTACACAAGTTGCGACACCGACGCAAATTATGGAGCTAAAACATGAAGCATTAAGCCACCCCCAAATACAGTTCCTAGTTGACATGCAGCGGCGGAGCCAAAGGATGGAAGGTGGTTCGTTCGCCGAAAATTTACATTGTATATAAAAGGCCAAAAACATATTATTTGTCTATATGGTAGGTTTTATAATCCCTTGGCTTCTTCATGTGTTTACTTCTTTATATTTTGAATCCCTTTAGTGAAACACCTGACTCCATTACTGGTGATATACATGTCCCAAAAGATTTGAGTATGACAAAAATGGTTTGTACATGAAATGCACAGGAAACGATCAAAACTGACAGCTCTTTAGGAATTAGAGGAAAGCACGCATAGAAGAAAGGCTGCAAGAGAAGAAGAGTCTAAGACTCTCTGTTTATCTACTACTCCCTCTGGTCCAAAATAATTGATGTTTTACAAAATCAAGAAGGTATTAAAAAAAAATTCCAAATTTTCCTTTGGCACATTCCTAATTCAATGTACAGATTTGATGATAATTATGTCTGCCTAAGAAGAAAAGAAAATCATAACTAAGGGTATTTGAGTCAAAGTCTCTATTAATTTTTAGAAGTGAATTCATTAATCATGTGCCCAAACCTAGAACATCAAATATTTTTGGACCAGAGGAAGTAACATTATTCTAATGGGAGTCCAAAGAAGCCCTCAAACCTTTTACCAGTAAGCAAATGCAGATCAATAGGTGTGAAATAAGAAGTAAAAGATTCTTTATTTGCAACTAAGCAATGGCATTTGTGATTAAGTTATTGCTGACCATTGAGAAAACACATTGATCATGAGTCAAAATGACACTCATCAACAACTGGACATTTGGTCTAGTGGTATGATTCTCACTTTGGGTGCGAGAGGTCCCGAGTTCGATTTCAGAATGCCCCCTTCCTTTTTGATTAAATACACATCTCAAAATAATTTTAAGAAAAAAAAAAAAATCTTAAATCTCACTCCCCCTTATGAATGACTCAATGAGTGCAGATGCAAGTTAAGACAGTTTTTATCTAAAAATAATTCCTAGCCAATCTCTACTTAGTGCATTAAACTTCTAAATGTTGAAGCAAAGCAAATGATGTATGTTTGAACGAATCATACACCTTTTATATCTATGCAGTTCTAGAGGGATTAAGAGAAATCACTTTAATTGGAGATCTGATCCAAAGTCAACTATGACACCGTAAAAGAAACAGGTATAATCTGTGGAGTTCATTTACCCTTTTCTTTTCTTTATTATTCTTAACTTTTTCCCTTTCATTTCATTTATTTTTCGTTAAGGTAAATGCAAAATTTCAACAGAAGTGAACATACCCTCGACATCTAACTAATGCAGGGATATATTTTCAATTCAGAGACAACTAATTCCAACAATTTGCATATTTATTTTGGACAAGTAATCCAGCATCTCCTTATAGTAACTAGGAAATTCATAGCCAAATAGAGAAGTATGAAATAAATAAATCGGCTACCACAGTAATGACAACACAGTGACCTACAAATTGTTTAATGCATATAAAGATGATGCATAGAAAAAATAAGCAAAGAGAAACTAACAGGAAAGAGAACAAAACACAAAGATTGGGCATTTATGGTGCGGAGGTCCCAAGTTCAATTCTCGGAATGCCCCACTTTTCAGAAACTGATATTTTGAACCTACACATTTTCTTCCTCAATTAGACAATCAAGACAAACATTAAGAGCATTAACTAATAAGGAAAACAGTAGTAAAACCAATAACTGTCATAGCTTAAATGTTTGGTTTTATTAATTGAGCCTTGGACCGCTTGTTGGTTTTTCTGAATCTTTTTATCAAAAATACAAAGTAAAAGCCAAAGCCTCAAATTAGTAAAACCAATGATTAGCTTTATTGAGAATCGCATTCCATCAGTGGAACATGCAAGAAGTACACAAGAGAAAGGATAATCAGAATTTAGACAAACAAAGTTCATGCAACAAAATAGTATGGTATTGGAGATAGTTTTAGTTGATACAGAAAATTCAAAACAAATTGTCTCAGAATTAAGGCCTCTAGACATAGTAGCTGGAGACTACTATGAGAAAATTCAAGGCTTTGACTAAGTAATTAGGGATGCTTGAGGCAGATGCTGAAGAAAAAGTCTTAAACATTTGACCTAGTGACGATGTTAACAATGGGTGTGAACCAAAGTTCCTTTAAAAGATGAGGAATGCCCATCTCAACTTCGATGGAGTTATTTAAACTATAATCTTCACAACTTTCTCGATGCTGCTTCTCCCTAGGGCTAAAGAGAATTTAGTGAGTTCGAAACCAATTTGTTCTAAACTAATATCTCATTAATGATGACTAGGAGATATAAAGATTATTGAACATGTCTGACTAGAACTTCCAGCTACCAAGAGATGAAAAAGTTATGTGAGGTAAAAAGAAGATAAGTTAGCCAATTGCTACTAAGAACCTAACAAAACTCTCAACATGTGGGTCAACATACCATTTGTGTAGGTCAAGGTTGAGAATTGGGGTTGCGCCCTACCTTGTCAGCCTAAGCCTTGTTATGAGAACTGACAGTTTCCAACTTTCTATGAGGAGCTCTGTCCCTAATTCAATTAAAAATCACCCCTCCGCCCCCCCTTTTTCCCTCCAAAGCCCCTTGCTCCAAACATTTTTTGTACTTCTAATCAGACAAAATAAAAATAGGGTAAAGATGAGACCAAATGGAGATCCATGAAATAGGTATGAACTAGTGGCATGATTCTCAAGTAGGGTGCAATAGGTCCCAAGTTTATATCCCGGAGTGGCCTATGAGTCAATTCAATCAACTAATCCTAACATTTTCAGCTATATATGTCTTCGGTCTATGACTGAGCGAAGGGTTAATACCCTCAGCAGAAGGAAATTATACTACTCAAGTGCACATTTACTCTACTCATAAGCAAAAGTGTTAGCACCCTCGACAGAGTAATTAGTATACAATTGTCTGCGTCAATCAGTTGTAAGTTTTGAATCAAGACTCAGAAACCAACATCAAATAGTACCATATAAAAACGGGATTAGGCTATAGAGCAATGGAAAAGATTGGTTCACCAATAATTCTTTTTATCAAAGAACAAAGTAAACACTGCCCAACCTTCAAATTAGCATAATAGAGAAATCAAAATTCATCAGTAAAACAAGCAATTGAAACTATAATCAAAATTAGGACAAATAAAGTTCATGCAACAAAAAATGTATGAAATTGGAGACAGTTATAGTCCGTTCCGTACAGCACAAAATAGATTTTGCCTTGGTAACCCTATAAAAATTCATAGCTTGAGGAGTACTGAAGGAAAATCCCAAGGCTTCTAGAAGCTTTTGTTCTAGTGTGTGTAGAGTATACATCTAGATACTGAATCAATGAATAATCAAAAAATCAGTTGTAAGTTATGATTCATACTCACTTACTCAGTAACTACAATCCAATAATACAGGGATGAAATCCAGCAGAGGCAAAAAAAAAAAGGGGGGGGGGGGGGGGGGGGGCTTTATGATTTCTTCATACATGCCTAAACAAAACGCAATTAAGGATGACAAATAGAAGCGAGTTCATCATAAAAAATACGCAACTATAGTAATAGATGAGAGTTGAGAGCTGAAAGCACTAACCGGAAAACTCAATGGTCGGCCATTTCTCTAAGCAGAGAATGTTAGTTGCAGAGAATAGAATTTTTGAGTATTTAATTCTTCCATCGGAATGCGGGCGAATGTGCGCATGCGTCCACAGAGTATTATTTTTTCTTTACATTTTTAATAAGGGAAAAGGAAAAGGCCTAAACGAAAAAAAATAAAAAAAATTGCGTCTGCCGGGAGTCAAACCCGGGTCTATTGCTTGGAAGGCAATTATCCTAACCGTTGGACTACAAACACTATTGTTTATGATACCTAGATTAATATTTAATATTATTATATATAATCATGAGTTTTAATACCATGATTTTGGTGTTATTGTATTTGGTATGGTATATGGTATACATTTTAAATTTTTTTGGTATTCGATACGGTATTTGGTATTTAGAAAGATCAAATATCATACCGAAGTATATAGTTACATAAATAACATATATATATTATTAAAATACTAACAAATATGCAACTTAGTATTAGTACATGCTATGCTGAAATTAGTTATGCTGAGATAAGTTATACTAGGATAAGTTATGTTGGATTAGTTTTTATTGCTTGTTTGGTTTGTCATATTCAAACTTATATTCATTACATAATTTCTAATAATAAATATTTTTGTGTGCGCATTTCCATGATTGTGTTGTGTGTTTTTAAAATTAAAACTTTCATCTTATTTAACTTAAAAATAAAACATCCATCTTATTTAGCTTAAAAATAAAATTTCCATCTTATTTAGCTTAAAAACAAAACTTTCATCTTATTTAGTTTTAAAATAAATTTGTTATCTTATTTAGTTTAAAAATAAAACTTCCATCTTATTTAACTTAAAAATAAAGCTTTCATTTTAAGTTTATTAAAGTAAAAAAAAAATATTATTAAAGTTATCTACATTTTAATTGATATGTAAATTATAATTTTTAAGTGAGTAATAAACTATTTAATTAAAAAATATGTAATTTAGTAGTGGAGTGAAATTTTAAGAGAAACCAAAATATAAATAAACATAAGAATTAGGCAAATAAATTCAACTTATAATATATTCATAAATAAATATTGTATTTATAAAATGTAATTTTTTATAGAAAAATATATTAGCATAAGAACAACGAATAATTAAGGATGTGAATGTTATTATAAATGTTATTAGAAATTATGTTAATATACATGAATGTAAAAGTGGTATATAAAAGAGAGTTTAAGGGGGTATTTTTGTTATTTTACTTACTTTATCCCAGGAAAAGTTATCCTCACCCCCATGGAGGTATAACTTATCCGAGGACTAATTGTTAATCCTGGGATAAGTTATCCCAACCTTTGCAACCAAACAACGGATTAAAGGCCACTAAAAAGTTATCCCGAGACTAAATCCTCATATCATCACACCAAACCACCCCTAAATGTTTAGAAGTTGAAACTTTGACTATTCTATTTTGATTGAAATGCAATTGATTAACAAAAGAGTTGTTTGTACTTTATTTTGAATAGATATTTCTACATATGTAATGTGTTAGTGTGATACAATTAAGGCCTTTTTTATAATTATTAAAGTCATATTACTCTATTATATGAGTATATATTAATTAAAGTTGAACAAACTATGGTTACTGATTTACTATACCGTCGAATACCAAAACCGAACTTCAAATACCGAACCATATCGAATTAATTGGCATGGTAATGATACAATTTTTTAAAAACCGAATACCAAAATTACTATATCAAAACTTTCAAATACCGTACCATATCATACCATGCACATCCCTAATCATGACTTTCTAACTATTTGTATAGTTCAACCTAAACAATCAGTTAACAAAAGACTATTTTTTTTTCATATCATAAATATAAATAATTTATTTGTATTGACTAGAATAGCATTGATTAAAAGAGATTAACTTCTCTTCACTGACAGTGGACAAGAAAATTACACCGTCAATTCATTTTTAGAAATACTTATTTCTTTTAACACATTCACATATTATTAATATTTAAATAAGAATAAGTAAAAATATTATATGGTAACTTGGACTCTAAATTAATCATAGGAGTTTGTTTAGGATTCTTATTTGGTTGCCAAAAATAAGAAGTATTATTTTACCGCTTTCTTGTCCTCATTATTTTCACCCCGTTCTCCATCAACACCATTGAAGCAATTTGAGATAATCATCAATGGTAACTTCTTACTTCTATTTTTGTTTTTAAAATCTAGACTAATTAATCTCATTAAAAAAATATTCATAACTTATTAGGTCTTCTTCGCAATATGAATTATTATTTTTTTGGATAAGTGCTTCCATTGCTTCAGACTGTGTTTTCTCTTCTTAATTTCATTCAATCAACAATACAAAATTTAATTGAAAATAAACTTTGATCGATATACCATCATATGTACTCCAATTTATTTAAATAATACTCAAAGTCGATAGTATCAAAAATGTTTGAACGTTCTTTAAAAAAAAAATCTTAAATCTTTAAAACGTGTTTGAAAAAAAGAAAAAGAAAAGGACAAGTTGAAAAATCATTAATCTTTAAATATGAAAATATAATAATTAAATCAAAAGAAATAAGTATAGACGTTGTAATTTTCTTGTCCACTGTCAGTGAAGAGAAGTTAATCTTTGATTAAAATTGAGCAACCTCAACATTAATCAAAAGAAAAAAAAGTTGGTGGTGACAGAAAGAACCATCTAATTTCTCAAGTCCCAACTTGGCAATGAAGAAGTGATAATCAGATATCATTAAATTAATAAGTTAATTTTTTATTATTCATAAACACTTGATTGACAATTGAATATCATCAAATCTATAGGTTAATTTTTAGTTATTTATAAAAGTCACTCGATATACGATCAAATGTCATCAATACGTTGATGTTTAATTATTCATGAAATTGTCTGATGGATGATTAATTTCAATAGATTAATGTTAAATTATGATAATATTAATAAATTTGTATTGAAATATCCTTGAGGGCACCATATGTATTTTCTTTCTGGAACTAGGCTCCTATGAGTTCCCGTTTGTTTTCACAAACTCCTAATTCTTTTTTACTATAGAAAATATAGCTTTGCATGTGTCCTGAAAATGACTATTTCGTCCACAATGAATACACAATCAATTATCATGATTGAATACGTACTTACTATGAGGATTGTAGAATGTATAGTTCTTCCTACACCTTTGTTATGGATTATCTTATTGGCAGAAGATGAGATCTCTAAGGAGGTTTTTCATTTGAGAGACTTTTCCAGTTCACTTTAACTTTGATTAGGTCCTTCTCTAGTTCTTTATTCCCTTCTAAAGAACTAGTAAGATCCAGCTTGACCTTGTTAAGATTGGCTTCAAGCTCAATTTGGATTTTACTCTTATGTCATTTACCTTTAGGACTATTATGGGAAACTTTTTTCATCCTACTTTGAACAAGTTCATTTTTAGAAGCAGACTTTATCTTTTATTCTAGTTTGAGAACTTTATTAGATACCGCATCATTAAGATTTTCACTTAAGGACTCTTCTTCTTTGAAAGACCTTGATAAGAATATATATATCACGATGTTTGCTAGAGATTGCAACT
This sequence comes from Solanum verrucosum, assembly GCF_900185275.1. Lineage (NCBI taxonomy): Eukaryota > Viridiplantae > Streptophyta > Magnoliopsida > Solanales > Solanaceae > Solanum > Solanum verrucosum. The sequence goes on from NW_026020426.1 coordinate 1,427,015, forward strand.
CTTTAAGAGAGTAGTCTTCAAGTTTTTGTTGTACATAAAAAAAACTTACCTCATCCATGTCTTCATCCTCAAATTTGGCAATGAGAGCAAATAGAGAGTTAAAACTTGAATGTTCACCTTCAATTGCAAGCAAAGATGTATTCTCTGGATCTTCATCATTCTCCGATTCACTGGAGGTATCACCACAAGTTGCAAGAGCTTGTTTGACCATGTTGTTTAGTGTTTCTCTTGGTTGAAGTGGTTAGGAACCAAATTCTTTCATCTCGCTTTGTCAGGATTATTCTTGATATAATCCTTGTTATCCTGATTATAATGGGGACAATCCTTGATTAAATGTCCAGATTTTTGCATTTGTAGCAATGGTCATTTATTTTTAAATATTTTCTTGAGTTCTTTTTTTTTTTGGAAAGCAACTATTTCTCCTCACCATTCTTTGAAAACATCTAGTAATGTACACCATTTCAGTATCATCCTTACTGGAGTCTTTCTTTACAACCTTGAGTGTCATATTTTTTTCTTTTTTGGGTTCCTATCTATGTTGGTCATGTTGTCTCTTAAAATTGTAAATCTTCAGGTTTCCAATCAGGTCATCCATAGTCAGAGTCTGAAGATCTTTTGCTTAAATGATAATATTAACTTTGCTTTCCTAGGAGACTAACATCACATTCAAAATCTTTCGCACAAGTTTATCTTTTTTAATGACCTCATTAAGACTGTGAAGCTCATTTGTAATATAGGTGAACTTGGTGTGTATCTTTTGGATAGACTCTCCTTCTTTCATCTTGAATAACTTATATTGAGTTCTAAGCGTATAAATCTTTGATTATTTAATTTTTTTTGTTCCCTCATGAGCTATTTTCATGGCCTCTTAGATTTCCTTTGCAGTTTCATAGGCAGAGATTCTATTGTACTCGTCAGGTCCGATGTCACAGACAATGAGATTTTTAGCCTTGAATTTCTTCTATAATGACGCTCCTGGTCATTTTTGTGTCTTGACTTCTGTGTGTCATTTAGAGCGTTCCTGTAGCGACCCCAAGTCATTTATGACTTGCTGGGACTGACAGTTCGGTCACCTGATCGTTCGTTTGGTTTTGGTGCGAGTTTTTGTGTTTTGGAGCTTATGAACCTTGAACGATCATTTTCGATCAAAAGTTCAAGAAGATGACATCGGAATCCATTTCTGATGATTCCATCAGCTCTGGAAGGGTCATTTTAGGCTAGTAGCATTGTCAGCATGACTCCCGAGGTTTTTAGTGTGAGTCAGTGCGATTAGGCATTTTAACTTTAAGTTTAAGCCTAAGTTTGACTTTGGTCAACATTCTGAGAAAACACGCTCGGATGAGAATTATGTCAGCGCGGTTAGCTCTGGAATATCAAGTTTGGTCTAGATTGACCTTTCTTTTGTGTCTCGAGGTTTTCGGAGCTCTTTTGTGGTTTTTGACTTAAATTGACATTTGGGTGTGGGACCCACTTTTTGTCATGATGACCTCGTATGGAAATTTTAACTGTTCCATTGAGTCTGAAATATCGAATTTAGTATGGTTGCATATCTCATTTGCGTGCACGGGGTTCCGAACCGAGATTAGAGCACCCCGTCGGAGTTTTTAGTTTTTGGAAAATTGCAGAAAATTTGCTATAAAATGCAGATTCATCAGCAACATTTCCCAAACTTAAAATCCTCATAACTCTCTCATCTTTCATCCGAATTAGGCGATTCAAAGTGCGGGAGCTTCATTTTTTTAGTGGCTTCGCTGTAGAGTGTTTGAAAGTTGTCGGGTGCACGTAGTTCGAGGTAAATTTTGTGATAAACCTGACTGTTGTACCCTTTTTCGAGCTTTTGTTTTTGACATCCTTGTTTTGGTCATATCTCACTCATTTTAGCTCGGTTTTGGGTGATTCGAAGTCCACGTGTTGAGAATTGTCGTGGCTTCGTCGTACGGTGTTCAAGGAGTGATGGGCACCATTAGATCCTTGTAGATTTTGAGTTTAGATTGCTGCAATGTTTTCTTTTTAGTTGATTAAAGTGTGATTTTCTTGCTTGTTGGTTTTTGCTGCGTTTTGATGTTAGGGTGTCTTGACGGAGTCAAATTCGGACAGTTCGGTGCGGGTCCCATGATTCCCGTTTTGACTCCAAAATTGACCCATCTCCGTTTGTTGTGATTTTGGTGTCTAAACGACCGTAATAACGTTGTGACTCTATTTTTGATAGCGGAGAAGCGTTTCGAGGCCGTTCGAAAAGGGAAAGCTCTGAATAAGTGATTTTGAAGCGTGTGTGATCGGCCTACAGGTAGGCTACGGTTTCCCTCTCTTAGATTGAACTCGAAAATGTGAATGCATATTGATTAGTTGGAATTTGGGTTGGGTAGTTATTGAATCACGTTGAGGTGTTTAAAAATCATGTTTTCGGCCTATTTCGAGAATTATCGGGTAACTATGAGCATGCTTTGTGTTATTAATTGACCCTCCTCGCTATGTGGAGTGCTTACATGCCTAATTACTGTTTATTTGAAGCATGTTGGGCCTTATTTTAGGTTTGACTAGGGCTTGCCTTAGAAATACAAGATTCAGATCTGATAGGCCTTACTTTTGCCCCGACGTCGCTCGGCCGGCTTAGATCCCTACAGACTGGTGTAGTAGACTTGAGTCTGATAGTTTGGGCTTTAGCTAGGCGATACGCTTGCTCCGACTGTAGTTATCCTTATTTTCTCGATGTTACAACTTCACGAGTTACGTCGACGACACTAATTCTGTTTCGCGATTTGAATTTGATTTTTGATTCGGTTCCAAGGACTTTCATTGATTGGCTAAGTGTGGACGGTGTTCCACGGACATTATGGGTGTGGATCGATTAGGACTCTTTCAGCAACTACATTGGAACCTTTATAGAGCATCTGATTTAAGGTCCGACCTCTATTGCCCAGATACTTATATAGAACATTCAGTTTAAGGTCCGGCCTCTATTGCCCATATACTTATATGGAGCATCCGTTTAAGGTCCGGCCTCTATTGCTCAGATACTTATATAGAGCATCCAGTTAGAGTTCTGGCCTTAGATACTCAATACTTGTGATTGGTTTCTTAGGTACTTCTGGTGAGCATTCGGTTCGAGGTCCGACCTCCGTACTGTCAGGTTCTACTAATTAGGGTTGAGGTTCTGGTTTCGATGTTCTCCGTTCTTGGGTTCTTATATGCAATTCTCTTTAGTTATAGTTATTCTGTGTACTCGTCGGGCTTATGGGGGTCCGTTCGGGTTTTTATTTAACTTGCGCACGAGTGTTCCTTTTGGGCTTATGGGGGTCCAGTTAGGTGTAGTTTGCTTATAGATTACTTTAGTTAGTTCTTTCTACACTTGTGTGCATTCTATTGTTAGTTAGATTTTCGTTCTTGACTTCGGTTTGTGTTATTCCTTCTTTTCATATTGCCTTTACTTTTCAAGTTCAGTTGGCCTATGATGCCTACTGGGTACCTGTTGTTTTGGTACTTATGCTATGCTCTGCATCTATTTCGTGATGCAGGTCCTAGCACTAGTGGCCAGCGTTGATCCAGTTTGGAGTAGTCTGATCCGGAGATGGGGGTGATCACACGGCGTTTTGTACTATTTCAGTCTCCATTTGTGTATATAGACTTGTCTTTTACCTTTCAAGACAGTCCAGTCTCTATGGTCCACTTTTGGGACTTATACTCGTTTTGTTAGTAGCTCTGTACTAGTGACTTCCAGGTTTTGGGAGGGATCTTTATTTGTATATATGTTTTGGTTTGCTTCCGTCTGTTTATGTTGTTATGTTAAATTTTGCCTACTCTTGTTTAGTTCCTGCCCTCAAACCCATTACTTGTTGTTACGGGTTGGCTTACCTACTGGTGGGTTATAGTAGGTGCCATCATGATGCGAGGAATCGGGTCATGACAAGTTGGTATCATAGCATCAGGTTCACCGGTCTCACTTGTACGAAGCTAACGTCTAGTAGAGTCTTGCGGATCGGTGCAGAGACGCCCATAACTTATCTTCGGGAGGCCACATGATGTCTTTATAAAGATTTCCTCTTTTGTGTCACTTTCGTGCAACGTGTCTTATTGGTTCCTTGAAATCTCACTTGTTTCACTCTTTCGCAGGATGGCTCGCACGCGAGGCGGCGCGGCCGGGGGTGATGCACTCGGGCCTGCAGACAGAGCCACAGCTTGGGGTAGACGCCGACCTCGAGATCGAGGCAGGGCCGCAGCACCGACCTGAGATAGGGAGAAGGAGTCCTAGGAAGCATATGTACCTCCACAGCCAGTGGGGCCGAGATCAGCCCAGCCACCACCCGCACCAGCTGCAGCTCCTGATCTTCATGCCCTACTGGCTCAGATATTAGCAGCGATTGGGGAGATGCGTCAGGCACCAACACCAGTCCCCGCTCCAGCTCCTGCTCCAGCGCCGTAGGGTCAGCCTGCCGTAGCGGCACTAAAGGTTCATTCGCCACCAGTTCATGTGACCTCTCTGCCAGACTTTAAGGACAGGGAGATGCCACTGCGCGAGCAGAAGATGCTCGGGGTATTCTAGAGGTTGGCACCGCTGATATTCTCAAGGGTGATTGGGGAAGACGCCCACAGTTCTAGCTCACTTGCTAGGAGCAGCTACAGTCATTAGGCCTCTTGGAGTCGAGAAGAGCCGACTTCACTGCTCATTAGTTCCGTGGGCCAGCCAGGTAGTGGTGGCGCACATATCGAGAGTCCAGGCCAGTTGGATCACTTCATATATCTTGGAGTGAGTTGTTAGAGCTTTTTTTGGCCCAGTTCATGCCACGGAGCGTCAGGGAAAGGCTTCGTGATCAGTTCTCCAGATTGGAGCAGGGCCCTATGACCATATCAGAGTACGAGACGAGGTTCCATGAGTTGTCTCGACATGTTACCATGATCCTGCCCATAAAGGAGGAGAGAGTTCATTATTTTGTACGTGGGTTGCGGTATCGTCTGAGGGTCGACACAGAGCATTTGGTTTCAGTCGGCCGTTCATTTCTTGATGTGGTTGATCATTCCCGATCCATGGAGCATATTCATCGTGAGGCTCAATGTGGAGTGTGGACGGCGTTCCACGGACATTATGAGTGTGGATCGATTAGGACTCTTTCAGCAGTTACATTGGCACCTTTATAGAGCATCCAATTTAAGGTCCGACCTCTATTACCCAGATACTTATATAAAGCATCTGGTTTAAGGTCCGACATTTATTGCCCAGATATTTATAGGGAGCATCTGGTTTAAGGTCCGACCTCTATTGCTCAGATACTTATATAGAGCATACGGTTAGAGTTCCAGCCTCAGATACTTGATACTTGTGATTGGTTAATTGGGTACTTCTGGTGAGCATCCGGTTTGAGGTTCGGCCTCCGTACTGTCAGTATATCTACTAATTAGGGTTGAGGTTCTGGTTCGATGTTCTCCGTTCTTGGGTTCTTATATGCAATTCTCTTTAGTTATAGTTATTCTATGTACTCGTCGGGCTTATGGGGGTATGTTCGGGTTTTTATTTAACTTGTGCACGAGTGTACCTTCTAGGCTTATGGGTTCCAATTAGGTGTAGTTGGCTTATAGATTACTTTAGTTAGTTCTTTCTACACTCGTGTGCATTCTATTATTAGTTAGATTTTCGTTCTTCACTTCAGTTTGTGTTATTCCTTCTTTTCATATTGCCTTTACTTTTCAAGTTCAGTTGGCCTATGATGCCTACTGGGTACCTATTGTTTTGGTACTCATGCTACACTCTACATCTATTTCGTGATGCAGGTCCGAGCACCAATGGCCAGCGTTGATCCAGTTTTGAATAGTCTGATCTGGAGACAAGGGTGATCACACGACGTTTTGTACTATTTCAATCTCCATCTGTGTATATAGACTTGTCTTTTACCTTTCGAGACAGTCCAGTCTATACGGTCCACTTTTGGGACTTGTACTCGTTTTGTTAGTTGCTCTGTACTAGTGACTTCCTGGTTCTGGGAGGAATATTTATTTGTTTATATGTTTTGGTTTGTTTCTGCCTGTTTATGTTGTTATCTTAAATTTTACCTACTCTTGTTTAGTTTCTGCCCTCAGGCCCATTACTTGTTGTTCCGGGTTACGGGTTGGCTTACCTATTGGTGGGTTATAGTAGGTGCCATCATGATTCGAGGAATCGGGCCATGACATCTTCTCTATTTGCTTTTTGTCTGCATCAGAGTACTCTTTCCTTATTATGGGAGTTATTTTGGATGCTTTATCTATGATGACTGCTACGCTCAAATTATTCCTCCCTAAAAAAATATAAGCAATCGTTGTCAAATAAAGAACCCAACTTGTAGGTTGGGGTCGATCCCATGAGGAATATGGTTCATGCTTAAACTTAACTAACTATTATTTCTGTTTAGTCAAACTATTTCAGAGACAAGTAAATAAGGAGGGGGGGGGGGGGGTTGTAAAAAATTAAGCAAGACTCAAACTTTGAGTTATCAATATGAGAAAGAAACTAGGGTATTGGTGTTCTCCACAAGATTTTAACGCAATAATCCTACTAATAATCCTTTCCTAGTGTTTTACATGCAAAGTTGATAAGTTAGGTATCCCTAAGTGATTGATCCTTCAAATAGGGAATTTCACTACGCACCTTGGTTCGGCTACGAGTGTATACTTTACTAACCCTTACCTTTACCTCGGATTAGACACCACAACAATGTATGACTTAGTTTTCACCCTCACACCAATTGACATTAGACTATTAGATAGCATCCACTAAATCTCTATTGTTAATTCTTTTCTCATTAACTACCTCCTTGGTCCGATAAGTAGAAGCGAGACGAGTTCTAACGTTGGCCACCGTTAAAAAGACTTCTAAGCTAAATAATTAACAATACATGCATAAACACTATTCAAGAATTACTTAGTTATTATTCATACTTTGTTAATTGCTCGTGGTTCCCACAACCCTAGTTGTGGATTTAGCTACTCATGTTTGAAAGAACACAATTCATAATTGGGTAAAAAGAATTCATGAACTTACAAGAAGAATTGATGAAACCCCAAATCTTCAATTGAAATTCAAAGTCAAAATCCTATAAAACGAAATCCGGAAAATTAATTGCTAAGAGTTTGCAAATTAATCCCCAAAAATACAAACTTAGAAGTATACAATAATGTCTAAACACCAAAAATGAGGTCTATAACTCCTATTTATAGAAAACAAGTCCTAAATAAAAAGGAAACAAAATAAGGAAATAAGTTGTCTTGAACGCGGCTTCAGTTGACGACTCGACCTACTGACTATGGGTCGACCTACGGTTCGTAGGTCCCCTTCCGTGGCTCCATACTTAGGATTTTTCATCAAGTACTGGAACTTCAACTCTCTGAATCCATCGACGGATGTGTACGACGTCCCATGGGTCGACCTACGGTCCGTCAGTTGCTTCGTAGTTCCACACTTAGTCAGAATTCCCTGATGCTCCATCTACGACTGCCCAACGACGGTCCGTGGATCACTCCGTGGGTAACCCCTTCTGCATAATTTCAGCTCTCATCTCTATCAACTGCATTCCAAGCTTATTTCCTGCAATTATTAGACACAAAACATCAATTCTAATCACAAAATGGCCTAAGACACACACAAACTCTAAGTGAAATGTATCAAAAATATTGTAAACTCACGGTATATCAACACCCTCAACTTAAACTTGTTGTTTGTCCTCAAGCGATACACTAAAACTCTAAACGACACTTATGTAGAAGCAAACATACAAACTCAAGCAATCACATGTCCTTTTCAATCCATTCTATTTCCTTAGTGCAAATCTTTTCATTTAGACTCAACAAGCTAACTCAGACGGATCAAAACATGACATAGATCGACCAACATACATCACAACATACACATTTTCACAATAACCAAGGTATCAATTTTCCAATAATGTAACTAGTGCCCTCATTTAAAAAAAATCCTTTTTCACACACAATAGATATGATTTTTGTTTAAGGATTCATTCAACACTCACGCTCAGAAGTGACTTCAAGTACAATTAGTTCTCAATACCATAGGCTTGCCCTTTTTTTCACTGCTTAGACTCTCCAAACTAGGTGCTAGGATCACTATAGGACTTTCTTAGCTTGTAACGTAGGCTCAGGGTCAGGTAGGGTACATTTGAGTACTTTTTAGTGACTTTTTGCCCTCCTTGACATTACATTGGCTTTTAACCTATCTTCTCAACCAATTCTTGACATCTTTTTATTTTTCTGCTCTTTCCCTTGATTTTTTTTCGCACAAATGTGACTTTTAACTTTATAACTCTTATTTTTCACTTTCTTCTTTTTCTTTCACTTTATTTTTCTTTATTTCTTTTAGCACTTTTGTTACTCATCTTTTTGCTTCTTTTGCACAAAGTCACATCTTTTTCTATCTTTTTTTTTCTCTCTTCAACCCAAAACTCTTTTCATACCCTTTTTCTTTTTGGTTTCCTTTTTCATAGCCACCCTCAACTTATGTATTTTGCATGAGTTGAGGTGCACAATATCCGATGTTGGACCAGGGCCAAGATCAAGGTAACTTTTTGAATTAGTCACCCTCAATTTAGGCTTTTGGCCTAAGTCAAGGTGCACATGTCCAAGGAGGGACCGGGGCCAAGACAATTGTTTAAGGGAAGGTGAATTAGGTGTATTGAAAGAAGTGGTCTACATTTGGCTCAAACATTTGGATCAAATGGAACATCTATTTCTTTTTGGTTGAATTATTTAGGCTTGAGTGGACTTATTTGAACAAAGGCCTATGATTATTTCCCAACTTCTAGCCTAGATTATCTTAGAAGGACCAATGGGGGGCAAAGTTTAGATTGGCACACACTGTATGAACATTCAAACTTTTCTCACACACACTTTGCAGATTGTTTCATTATCAGATTATTAGATTACCTAGTTCAAGTTTTAGCTTAAGTCATGAGGTCAAATTGGTTCCTTATCATGTCATATTGAGATCCAGCACATTCAACTCATCAAACCTAAAGATCTAGCACATTTCAAACTTTTCTTGGACGGGTATCATCTTTCCATGCGATCATGCTTTCATTCTTCTATTATACACATACATTCCTAAACATGTCGGTTCAATAGAAAGTAAAATAGTCTCTTGGGGGAAAAGAACACAGGCAAGAAAACCCAAGAGAGGATTATGAGTTTGCTTACTCATACTTCACCCTATCACTCACAATCCATTTACCCCACCCCTAACAAAATAAGGTGCAATTCCCCAATGCACAAAAATCAAAAGTAAAACATAAGGTGAAGCAAACCTGTGGTGCATATGCGCCAAAGAGCTCTCAAGAAGCGGGTGGGTCCAATTTCCCGGCTCCCGCTAAATCAACTCTAGGAATGTTATCAGTAGAGCTATCATCAACTAACATAGCACTCTTAGTAGTGCTCAAACTGCTAGATGGTCCAATATTCACTTCACAGGCCCGTTGCTGTCTCCTCTCTTTATCAAGTATAGATGCCCTCTAGGCCTCTTCAAATTGCTGGCACTCTTTCTTCTTCAAACATCGAGCCTCCTTAGTATCAACAGTGCAATCGAAGCGGGGGCGCTTCTCAGCAGTACAGGAATGGTCTAGTGAAGAGGTGGTACTGCCGCAAGAACTAGAGCCAGATTGCAATTCTGAGCCAGTCGGTGCTTCGATCTGTATGGCCCCCTCCTCAGATTGAGAGTAGTGACCACGTCGGAGCGAACTTATTAGGCTTGGTTTCTGGTAGTGCGGTGGATAGTGGGGGAGGTCCTGGTTGTGGGAGGATTGTAATATGTGTCATCCGTGTCCTCCTGAATGATCAGATGTCGCGAAGGACCGACATATTTGGACTTGCCCTTAGCGGTATAGGCTGGAGCTTGCTTGGGGGCCATGGTACCCCTGGAGGCTTAGTTAGTACCAAAGAAATTCAAAAAGACTCATTGAAAAATTTTAGAACAAGAATCGGACCCAAACAAAAACTCAATTTTTTTTTTGGACAATAGCTGAGTTGTCAACCCACGGTGGGAACCTATGGTCCGTCAATGGAACGACGGTCCGTGGGTCCCCTCCGTAGGTCAGAGTACCTAAAGTTGGGTCTCTGATTTAGGAACCACAAATGTGCAGAACGGTCTATAGATCAAATGACAGACCGTAGTCCGCACCGTGGTTCCATATTTATATGAATTTTGCGTGCGACTGACCCACAGTCCCCCTACCTATAGTCCGTAGGTTGACCTACGATCCGTGAGTGAGGTTCGTAGGTCAGTTCTATGCCAGACATCACACTTGAACTCTCATTCAACCCATAATGTTAACAATCATACATTCAAACTCGATCTAATCATGCATTTCAACACAATATATGGTAGTTTATGTTCCTTAGGGTTCTGATTACACAAAATTCAACCTTTTAACATATCAAAATTACGAACCCTAAGTCAAAACATCCAATTAGACACATTACTTGATTTATGTGGTTTCAACTTATAGCACACTCACGTTTTATCATTCCAAGGGTGTTTCTAACTACAATTCAACATTCAACTAGAAGATTAACAACCCAAGGTCAAGATACAACTTCGTGACTTCATGATTTAGACAATGAACAACGAATTCAAAGTTAGGGTGAAGTCGTTTACCTTACAAGTAATCGAAGTGGGTAAGTGTGTTAGTGCAATGAACTCCTTGAACCTTTGCTATCCTTTCGACACCGAACCCAGATTATGAAATCGATTGGGGGAGAAAATGGATGTGATTAGGGAGAGAAAGGGGGGATATGAGAGACAGAAGATTGATATGGGAGATTTATGAGTGATTTGGGGGAATTATTTATGATTATGGGTATTTGGACGATTGAAAATGGTTGGGAGGGAATTTTGGAAGTGGGGAATGATTTTAAAAATGAAAGGTTTTATAAAATAGGGGTCCGGGTCAGGTCAAGCAGAACCCTAGGTTGGACCCATGAGACCCTATCGACGGTCCGTGGATCGACCTACGGATTGTAGGTCTGGTCCGTAGGTCACTCTTACACATAGAAAATTTTAGAAACTTACCTGGGATCTACGGATGCCATCCACGGTCCGTGGTTTGACCAACGGACCATCGATGGGGTCCGTAGACCACTGCACAACTATTTTCTGCAAATTTTTGCTTTTCGTCCCTACACACGTAGCAACCATTAGGACTTTCTTTTTACATTTTCTAAACACTTTCTTGACATAGACCTTATTCTATATCTAGCCAACACTAATATAAGAATAAAACACATATCTAAAGAGCTACAAAAATAAAAAAGAAAGAAGAAAACTCCTATATCGAAAAGAAAAACCTATAGTTGGCTAGATTGTACATCTTGGGTTGCCTCCCAAGAAGCGCTTAATTTAACGTCGTGGCACGACACAGATACCTTGATTACTCAAACTTCCTCAAGATAATAGGCCTTAATCATTTCTTGCACACTCTCAGATTTTCCCATGTAGACCTTGATCCTCTGCCCGTTCACTTTGAACCTTGTTCCCTCCTTGTTCTCGAGATCGACCGCTCCATGTGGAAATACTTGTGTGACTTTGAATGGCTTGGTCCACTTGGATTTTAGCTTGCCAGGAAACAAGTGCAGCCTTGAATTGAATAAAAGCACCAGATCACCCACAACAAATTCACGCTTTTCAATCTTTTGATCATGATACTTCTTCATCTTCTCCTTGTACAAGGCTGAACTTTCATATGCTTTTAGGTGAAACTCATCAAGCTCATTCATGTCATTCACTCTTTGACTCGATATGGCGCCCCATTCTAAATTCAACTTCTTGAGTGCCCACAATGCCTTACGCTCTAGCTCTATCTCTATCGGAAAATAGCATGACTTCCCATATACAAGTTGGTAGGGGGACATACCTATGGGAGTCTTGAATGCGGTGTGACAGGCCCATAAAGCATCATCAAGCCTTCTTGACCAATCCATTTTGTTGGCATTCACAGTCTTTGCAAGGATTTGCTTTATCTCTCTGTTTGACACCTCAACTTGCCCACTAGACTGTGGATGGTAAGGAGTAGTTGCATTGTGACGAACTTCATATTTCTCTAGCAACATCTTGAACAACTTATTACAAAAGTGAGAACCTTCATTGCTGATAATCGCCCTAGGTGTACCAAACCTGGAGAAGATATTCTTTTTCAGGAATGCGGTGACACTCTTTCCCTCATTGTTTGAAAGCGCAATTGCTTCCACCCATTTCGATACATAGTCAACTGCAACTAGAATATACTTCATCCAATGTGAACTTACAAATGGACCCATGAATTCAAGGCCCCATACATCAAATAACTCAATCACCAATATCGGATTTATAGCTAACTCTTGCTTCTTGGAAATTCGTCCTTCTCTTTGGCAATGGTCACAAGACTTGGCGAAATCATGAGCATCTTGGTGGATGGTAGGCCAGTAATACCCACACTGCAAGATTTTATGAGCAGTCTGAATACCACTATGGTGCCCACCAATAGGCGATGAATGACACGCCTATAGTATACTCATCATCTCAACCTCAAGCACATAACGACAAATAATCCCATCAACACAAATACGAGACAAGTAGGGCTCATCCCAAAAGAACTTCTTCACATCATGCATAAACTTTTTCCTTTGGTGAAATGACAAATCCGATGGAACCAAATTGCTTGCCAAATAGTTAGCAAAATCGGTGAACCAAGGGATAAGATCATAAGAAGCAACCAATACATGTTCATCTGGGAATACATCATTAATTTTAGCCCCATCTCCTAACTTGAGCATTGCTTCCTCCTCTAATCTAGACAAATGGTCGGCAACTTGATTTTCTGTCCCCTTTCTATCCTTCACTTCAAAATCGAACTATTGCAGCAACAATACCTATCTAATCAACCTTGGTTTTGCATCTTTTTTATCCATCAGATACCTCAATGCAGAATGGTCAGTATGCACTATGACCTAGTACCAAGCAAGTAGGATCGAAATTTCTTAAATGCAGAAACCACAACAAGGAGTTCATGTTCAGTCACAGTATCGTTCTTTTGAGCCATATTCAGATCTTTGCTGTCATAGTAAATCGGATGAAAAATCTTTTCTCGCCTCTATCCCAATACCACACCAAGCGCCACCCCACTCGCATCACACATTACTTCAAACGGTTGCCCCTAATCCGGTGAAATAATGATAGGTGCTAATACTAACCTTTCTTTCAACTCTCCAAATGCTCTCAGACAAGCATAATCAAAATCAAACTTACACTTATTTTCGAGCAGTTTGCACAATGGGTGTGTAATTTTAGAGAAATCTTTGATAAACCTCCGGTAAAAACCTGCATGCCCAAGAAAACTTCTAACACTTTTAACATAAATAGGTGGTGAAAGCTTTTCAACTACATCAACTTTGGCTCTATCAACCTCAATACCTTTCTCAGAAATCCGATGACCCAGAACTATACCCTCTTTCACCATGAAGTGACATTTTCCCCAATTGAGCACAATATTGCACTCTTCACATCATTTCAATACCTCGGCCAAATGTATCAAACAACCATCAAACGAGTCACCTACCATAGAGAAATCATCCATATATACCTCAATCGTGTCCTCCACCATATCTGAAAAAATTGACATCATACACCTCTGAAAAGTCGTTGGAGCATTGCACAAACCAAATGACATCATTTTGAAGGCAAAAGTCCCATAAGGACAAGTGAAGGTGGTTTTCTCTTGATCTTCCAGAGCTATAGAGATTTGATTGTATCCTGAATACCCATCTAGAAAACAATACCAACCCTTACCAGTAAGACGATCCAACATTTGATCCATGAACGACATTGGGAAATGGTCTTTTTCTGTCCATGCATTAAGCTTGTTGTAGACCATGTACACTCTCCACCCAGTCACCGGCCTCATCAGAACAAGATCATTTTTCGCATTAGGAACCACAGTAATCCCACATTTATTAGGTACACATTGAACATGACAGGCCCAACTACTATCAGCAATGGGATATATGACTCCAGCATCTAATCATTTAATGATCTCCTTTTTCACTACCTCTTGCATAGGTGGATTAAGTCTCCTTTGGTGCTTAATACTTGGCTTGTTGTTCGGCATGAGTTGGATTTTATGAGAACAAATACTAGGAGGAATCCATTAATGTTCGCAATAGTCCCCGGCAGCGGAGCCAAAATTTGATACGCTCAAATTACATCTCCCTAAAGAAGTATAAGCGATTGTTGTCAAATAAAGAACCCAACTTGTAGGTTGGGTCGATCTCATGAGGAATATGGTTCAAACTTAAACTTAACTCACTATTATATCTGTTTAGTCAAATGATTTTTGAGACAAGTAAATAAAGGGGGGGGGGGGGTTGTAAACAAGTAATAGATTGTTGATTAAGTAACAAGTAAGCAAGATTCAAACTTTGAGTTATCAATATGAGAAAGAAACTAGGGTATAGGTGTTCCTCACAAGCTCTTAACGTAGTAATCCTAATAATAATAATCATTTCCTAATGTTTTACATGCAAAGTTGGTAAGTTAGGTATCCCTAAGTGATTGGTCCTCCAAATAGGGAATTTCACTACGCACCTTGGTCCGGCTACGAGTATATACTTTATTAAACCTTACCTTTACCTCATATTAGACATCACATCAATGTATGGCTTAGTTTTCACCCTCGCACCAATTGACATTAGACTATTAGATAACATCCACTAAATCTCTGTTGTTAGTTCTTTTCTCATTAACTACCTCCTTGGTCCGGCAAGTAGCAACGAGGCGAGTTCTAACTTTGGTCAGCGTTAAAAAAACTTCTAAGTGATAGAATTAACAATACATGTATAAACACTATTCAAGAATTACCTAGTTATTATTCATACTTTGTTAATTGCTCGTGGTTCCCACAACCCTAGTTGTGATTTAGCTACTCATGCTTGAAAGAACACAATTCATAATTGGGTAAAAAGAATTCATGAACTTTCAAGAAGAATTGATGAAACCCCAAATCTTTAATTGAAATTCAAAGTCAAAATCTTATAAAACGAAATCCGAAAAATTAATTGCTAAGAGTTTGCAAAATAATTCCCAAAAACACAAACTTAGAAGTATACAATAATGTCTAACCTCCAAAAACGAGGTTTATAACTCCTATTTATAGAAGACAAGCCCTAAATAAAAAGGAATCAAAATAAGGAAATAAGCTGTCTAGAATGCGACTTCAGTTGACAACTCGACCTACGGACCGTGGGTTCGTAGGTCCCTTCCGTGGCTCTATACTTAGGACTTTTCATGAGGTACTGGAACTTCAACTCTCTGAATCCATCGACGGATGTGTTGGACGGCCCGTGGGTCGACCTAGGGTCCGTTAGTTGCTTTGTAGTTCCACACTTAGTCAGAATTCCATGATGCTCCATCTACACCTACCCAATGATGGTCTGTCAAAGGACCTACGATCCGTGGTTGGCTCCTTCTGTATAATTTTAGCTCTCATCTCCATCAACTGCATTCCAAGCTTATTACCTGCAATTATTAGACACAAAACATCAATTCTAATCACAAATGACCTAAGACACACATAAACTCTAAGTGAAACGTATCAAAAATGTCGTAAACTCATGGTATTTCAATGACAATTATTGTCGACACATAGGGACCATCATACATGACATCCCACAACTCACACTCTTCAGTCATGATACAATTGTGTTTTCTTATCTTGCACTACCCATAGTATTGCCTATTGAATCTAAGTGGTATGGTGGTAGATTGTCTCTTTTCGAGATTTAGTGGAGCATCCATTAGAGCAAGATGTTTCCTAGGTGTTAACCTTTTAGGAAGAACAAACTCTGATACCAATTGTTGCTCGTATGAGTCCACCATGAGTCAAGAGATCAAATCCTTGACTAAAAAAAAATAAGAGTAGAAAAGAACAATCTACACAACATAAGGTAAAGCAACCTATGGTATTTACGTAGAAACCTTTTTGCTCAAGCAAGATAAAAAACTATGACCTATCACATAGGATTTCATCAACAACTTCACTAAACACGAATTTAATTTCAAATTACAAACTCTTGCAACCTAGGAATAAGCTCTTAACCCATTCCACATTGTAATCACTCCATTACAAGACTCAAGTGTAATTACAACTCTATTACACTCCCATTATACCAATTAACTCTAAGTGATATAAACTTCAACAATACACCATGAGTAACTCTAGATACCAACTTAAATCTAGCAAATAAGAGAAGAAATGATACCGACATAAATTTCAATAAGAAGAGGAGGTTTACAATGTTTAGCACAAGAAACAAAACTCAACAATAAGGAATAAAAGAACAACTTCAGTTGATAAGAGAAGGTTGATGAGTCCACTATTTTGACTCATTTAGGGCTTTATTTTAATAAATTTAGTGTCCTCAAATACATATTTAGTGCCAATAACTGATGTAAATCCTTAATTTTTAGGTATTTGGATTGAGGAACAAATCATGGACACTAATGAGCAAAAAGGAACAAGGCAGCTGAAAGAATGAAGAAAAGAAGGCTTGAGGATTGCCTAAATCATTGGGCGAGTCGCCGAATGGCCAGGGTCTCGCGTAACTTTCCAGTGTGCCAAGCCCTGAAGGAGAAAATCAAGTTGGCGATAAAAAAGAGCAGTTGACAAGTCGCCAAACGGTTTCGCGATGCAGTGCTATAACGCCCAAAGTTACAAAGCTTGAAGTTGCTAAACGCCAAAGCAAAAAGGCGATGGAACTAACCAAAGGGCGGATCACCGAGTGGATCAGTGATCCCGACTTATTGCGTTGAATGGTCCTTCACAACACATTTTTGGCGACTATAAATACGTTTTTATATTCTTAGTTTAATACATAGCATTTAATAGTTTTAATTATTGTTCAGTTTTCAAGTTAGAGAGCTTAGAACTAAGTTTTGAGACAATATTTCCTTAGCTTTGAAGATTTCCATTGTTGAGAAATTGGAAGTGGGTGTTGAAGATTCTTTATCTTAGACCTTTGTAAATACAATATTAATCTTACTCAGTTAATGGAAACATAATTTGGTAACGATTTCTATCTTTTTATGATGTCTAGCTAAAACCCCAATTTTTGGAGTGTGATTATGGGTTGATTTAGCTGCTGGGTATTGTTAATTGAATTTGTAAAATGCTGTTTAAAAGTGATTTCATTCAGTAATTGTGGCTTAATCTAAAGGGTTGTAGTTGCAAATGCAACTCTACCTTAGTGTTTTTGGCTTGATAAAGAGAGGGGTTTTAAAACCAAAATTATTGATTTAATAGTCTGTAGGTATTGGGTTGTCATGGGTTCAGCTCGAGAGAGTGAATCCTAAACCATTTTCCACACATTCAGCTCGAGAGAGTGAATGGACTAAAGCGTAGGCTGTTCTTAATTGTTGCTTATTGACATTTGAAAGAAACCAATTTGATTCGGGGTAAATTGTTCGAGAGCAAGTTTATCCCCACTAAAGTCTAGCTTATTCACTGATTTATATCTATTCACTATTAATTGCAATCACCCATTTGTCTACCTTAGCTCATAATCCAATCACATCCAAGAACCTATTTCTATACTTGTTATTTTTGTGTTATTTACTATTGTTGTTGATAGTTGAACCCAAATCCCCCTGTTATTTGACACTTGTGTCACCCCAAACTTGAACCATGCTTTTATTCGTAAATGTTTTTACCTATGATTGACTTGAGCATAATAATGTTTTTCTATTGATTCTCAAATACGTACCACTCCCTTGGGACTCGACCCCAACTTACTTAGTTGAGTTATATTACTAACTAACGATCGTTGACGCTTAGTATTGGATGAAGTGTCTTTTAAACGTTATTAATCAAAATGGCGCTGCTGTCGGGGAGTGGTGTTACTTGGATGGCATGACTACCATAAATCGAGTGTGGTACACCCGTGAAGATCAGGTCTCTCCTCTCACATTTAAATTGACCAAGGAACAGATGGAAAGACAAAGAAAGGGACCAGAACATGGCCAAGATCATGACACAAGACAAAATGTCATGGGAGATGGTGCTTGAAGTGTCAATGTCGTGGGTGTTGGGTGTGCTAATCCGGAGGAGTCCAAATTTGAGGCCTTGTATAATGAATAGGTGAATTTCCTAGCCAACCAAGGTGGTGGTTATCGTTCAAACTACCCGAGGCAGGGTGGTAACCAAGGTTGGAATATGGATGAAGGTTGGAAGGATCGCGATCGAGAATGGAGGGACCATAATCCAAATTGGAAGGATGGGGAGAAGGATAGGTATGTGCCTCCCCATGAGCGCCAAAAGCTAAAGGATTCAAAAGGTGGCCGGTCTGAGGATATGCTTTCTCGTATCCTCAACAAAGTTGAAGGGTCGGACACGATTTTAAAGGAAATGAAAGACGATGTGTCGACCCTTAGCCAGACCGTTACCTCCAATTCAGTATCATCAAGCAGTTGAAGACCCAAATGGATCATATCTCGTCTCATCTGAACCCGAGACAACAAGGGGGGTTGCCTAGTGATACTATAGCTAACCCCAAGAATGAAGTTTAAGTATGGACTTGCGTCGTGCCGCGACGTTAACTAAGGCGCTGCTTGGGAGGCAACCCAAGTTTTATTTTCTTTCTTTTAAATTTTGAAATAATGGTGTGTTGAATGTGCAGGTCAAAGTGTGGAAAGTGGTTGAAAATTGCAGGTTGGCAAGCTAAAGGTCCAGTCGGCGCGTTGCCGAAGAAGTCGGCGAGCCCGACCTAGACTGTCGTTAGACTCAAGACAATTTTAAATTGGAGTCTGTAAAACTCGATCATCCCAGGAGCAACTTGGTAAATCGCCGACTAGGTCAGTGATCACGATCTAGTTCGTTGTTTGGACCTCCACATTAACTGGAGTTCCTGTAAAACTCGACGAGGTAAGTGACCACTCGGCGTGTCGCTAAATGGGTCGGCGAGCAGGAGTAATGTCACCGAATGGGTGAGAACTGGATGGTTTTTAAAAGGTCAAAGGTTTACACTTCCAACTCTTTCACTTTCCCTCACTTTTGAATCTTCCCAAACTCACACCCGCACATTAGTTTCTATATTCTAGCATGTTTAGAGTGTTTTAGTCGTTGATTGTGTGTTCAAAGTGGATTAGCTTGTTGCCTAGCATTTCAAATTGTTTTAAACGACATCTAAGGTTGGTTTTCCGAACCCCAAGTTTATTTTTATCGAATTTGTACTCATTTGCAATGATCTTATCTTAGTGATGTGTGGTGGGCCTCTCTGATCTTAATTGTTTTCGTGTGTGCCTGTGTTGATTCATTATCCTTGCCCGAAATGCTTATGATCTTAAATTCTCATGATTTTGTGCCTTAAAATTGATTAAATCTTGTGGGATTGTGCTTGCATGTTGTTGGGTCTAGTTGGGTTAAGTCTAAGTAACCCATAGTTGTGTCAAATGACGTAATTTGCTTAATGATAGAGCGGGTGACGTCATTCTTAAGGGTAAAAGTCGTCAAATGGCCAAATTTGGCAAAACCGGGAGAAGTCTGAGTATCCCGGGGTAATGGGTGTATTGGATATTGCTTTAATTTGATGAGTGCATGCTTTGATTTTTTTTTCGGGGGTTGCGGGGTTGAATTCGAGAGGTTGGGTTGAATGTAGGCACGTTGGGTCATTTGACGAGCTGGGTCGAGCTTGCCGAACCACTCGGTAGTTCACCGAAATTCCCCATCTCGCCATTAATTTCATGCTATACTTGAAGTTTGATTCTGTAACTTTCGGTGAGAAGCTTGAGGTCACCGAAAGTCTTCTTAATTGTCCTTTGTCTGCACCCTGAGCCCTTTTTGCACTGTAACTTTCGACGGGATAATCCTTGCACGCCGAAAGCTGTCGGCGATTCGCCGAAAAGCCTTCCCATTGCCGACATGCCAAAATTTTCTGAGAATTTTAAGCCAATCCTTTTGATGAGCCCGATCTAGCTCGCTAAAGTGATTCGGTGACTCGCCGATCGGTTCGGCTAGTCTATCTGCAATTGTTTTTCTGTGCTTTTTATTTAAGTGTTTCTCACTTTTTCTGATGTTTTTGCAGACATGGCTAGACCGAAAGTTGCTGGAAGAAACATGCCACCCTAAAATAAAGCTAAGGGGATTACACTAAATGAGTTGCATCCGGGGGAAAGGCAACCAAACTTCCCACAACTGGTGGGAAAGGCAAAGGAAAAGAGAAGGCACCTAAATCACCGGAGTTCAGCTCCGACAGGGACGGCATCTACGCCACTCACCTCACCACTTTTGAGAGTGAGGGTGAGCACTATGAGGCTCAGACTGTAGCTTCTGATGATGATGAACAGATAGCAGCACAAAGGGAAAAGCTGCGGTATAAAAGGATGAACGATCCGTCTAGGATCGGGAATCCTCTGCCCACCACCATTCTTCCTCTAGTTCCAGCACAGGCAGTGGGGCTTGCACCACTAGTTCAGGGTCCTCCCCCCTAAGTCTATGAACAAATTAAAGATTGAGGGGCTGAGGACAATCATTGAGGAGAAGCGTAAGTCCACGGATGGGGTGATTGATAGGTACCCCGAAATTATGAGCTGTCTAAAGTCTCATAAGTTCCAGATCTTCACAAAGCCCCATGGCCTATATATTCCAAACTGGGTTAGGGAGTTCTACGGCGCGCACAGTTCCTTGATACCACAAAGGAAGAAGCAGGCAAAAATATTTTAACCTGTTGATTATTTAGTTGTCCGGGGGAAGAGGGTGCAGTGAGATTTTTCTGCCATTAATGTTGTCTTAGAGTACACTACGAGACTTGAAGATGACTGCCTGCATATGATCAGGACAAAGATGCTGGGCAACATGAAGAAGTGATTAGCTCTTCTCATATCAGACGGTGCCTCTAAATGGCTTGAAGTTGGAGCACCTATCGAGAAGAAAGATCTAAACATAACTAAAAGGTTCTGGTTTGGCTTCATCAACAGTACTATTATGCCTTCCCAGAATGAGTCGATTCTCCGCCATGCCAAGGCAGCCTGTCTGGGGTGCATCATTGATAAGACAAGGCTCAATCTAGGGATGATTATGACACAAGAGATAATTATGAGGGCCAAGTAGTGCCAGACCTCACTTCCATTTTCGGTGTTGATCACCGAACTATGCAGACGGGCTCGGGTTCCTAGAGATGCAAAGAAGGACGTGGAAGTGATTCCCACATCCTCTACTAATATCCGGAGGATCGAGGCAGAATATTTAAAGGATCAGGAGGAGAAAAAGAAGGCAGCCCCGGTGGACTCTTCCCCGGTTGTGGATACACACTCACTACCTGCAGAGCTATCTTTGCCTACTTTGGCCCCTGGGCCTTCGGGTACTTCTAGTGCTGTTCCTTCTAACACTCCAGGTGTTTATACTGCTGCACTGCCTCCTAGACCTATTGTTGATGCTGTCTCCTAGACCCTGCTCACTCAGGCTTTATTACTCTGGATGGGGCACCTTGCCCACTCTCCCGATCATCGTACTGCCAGACTCGAGGCCTCCATTTCGGGCATGATTCAGACTGCCCTAGCTGATGATGTGACACTATTGAGCGCTACCATTGACGTCCTTGCGGTTAGGATAGCGGTGTGTGAGCGTGGCCAAAGGGCCAACGAGGAAGTGACGACTTTAAAGGCCGCTATTGCTGCGTTGAGGAGTGATATGGATCAGCTAAAGTCAATCGACATGTCCATGATATTCGGGATGGTGGAGATCCCAGATATGCCTCCGGCTACCACCGGAGATGAGGTTAGAGTTGAGGAGCTAGCTGATCCCGAGTCTGAGGCGGAGATGGATGAAGAGATGCTTGAGTTTGCTGAGGAAGCTTCGTATGATGGCCTCACTAAGACTGAAGAGGCCATGGTAGATGCAACTGTGCAAACTTCTTTGGCGGATACACCCTTGGCTGATCCTAGTGCAGTTAATGTTCCTTCTGAGGTGACTACGGGCACTGATCCCCAAGTTCAAAATGATGCACCAGGCACTGATGCCCAGACAGATGGAGCGACTGAGTAGACAGGATCCCTTCTTTACCTCCCTCTATGTCTTACTTTATTTTGACTTTTGGATATTATTTTGATTGCATTTGAGGACAAATGATTTTTATTTATGGTGGGGTGAGGCCCACCTTTTGTGACCTTTTGTTTTGTGTATATATTTGGGTTTTGAGCTATAACTATGTGTTACACTGCTTTTGTGGATGATTGAACTTGTGGCTCCGTGTTTGTAATTGTAAATGATTTTTGGACTCTTCCAGAAAAAAATAAAAATTGTGCCACCTCTTGTTTGTGTTTGAATGTGGTTGTTCTCTTGCAAATTTGAGTATCGGTCTTGATCAATACCGATGACTTAAATAGTGCTCATAATCGAATAAAAATGAATGTGCGGCTACGATGAGGCCAAATGAAGTTGCATAGATAATATGTGAAATTTTGCATCTCGTTGTAACTAGCCAAGTATCAAATTGAGTCTCTTGTGATGAACATTGCACACTAGAGAAAGTGTGGAGTCTTGTTTGACATTGGTGTCAATGCCTTGTGTGATGAGCTTACCGTGAACCATGTGTGATGACACCTAGAATTTACCCCGTTGGTCCGATTGACTAAGTGATGCAATCTCTTGATATGATCTTAGACAACTTTGAAGAGTGTGAAACAATTTGACATTATACCTCTTTTGGTGGCCTACCTTGTGAGTGTGTGAACCCCGCTTGAACACCCTTTGAGCCTTAACCTTTTTCTTGGAAGAAACTTGATGAAATGGTGATCTTGCTTGATCTATTACCCATAATCCTCATGATTTGTGGTTTGTGTGAATAGCCAACTTAGGCCAAAAGCCTAAGTTGGGGGTGTGGTGAAAAGAGAAGGTAAATCAAGAAGTGCAAGAAAGTCCTTTTTGACCCATGGTTTGAGAAAAATGGAATCCCTCCATATAAAAAAAAGAGTGAAAAAGAAAAAGAATGAAAAAGTTGTGGAATAAAGTTGTAAAAATGCAAGAAGAAATGGGTTTTTCCAATAGTCGATAGAAAGTGAATAATGGGATGACTTGTGAGAACGAATGAAAATGATGAAGAAAAGGAAAGAAAGTGTTGTTCGCACCACATTTAATGATGATTACAACCATTGAGCCTAAATGACCATACCCTTGCACTCAGCCCCGTTACAAGCCTTGAAAAGACCTCTTTGATCTTGAGTGAGCTGAAACAATTGTTGATTGGAAAATACGGGCAAACCTATGGGTGAAGTCATGCATTGTGTTCATCTTTTTTAGTGTGAGCGTTGCATTTGATTCCGGAGTTTTAAATTGTGAACCATTGTGTGTGATTATGGAATCATTCTTTGTGTGAGGGAATTTGAGTACCATTGTTGAGCCTGAACTTGCATTTGAAGAAAGTATTGTGAACTTGAGAATCTTTGATTATGATGAGTCACAACTTGAATCTTTGAGTGCACAATTGATCCCTGCATGAGTAAGTTGAGTCTTTTTGTGTGCATTCATGATTGAGTCTTGTGTAGCACTGTTTGAGACATTCCTTTTGAACTGTTGAACTTGAGTTTTACTTGAGGACAAGCAAAAGTTTAAGTTGGGGGTGTTGATGAGTCCACAATTTGGACTCATTTAGGGCTTTATTTTAATAAATTTAGTGTCCTCAAATGCATATTTTGTGCCAATAACTGATGTAAATCCTTGATTTTCAGGTATTTGGATTGAGGAACAAAGCATGGACACTAATGAGCAAAAAGGAACAAGGCAGCTGAAAGAACGAAGAAAAGAAGGCTTGAGGATCGCCTAAACCATTGGGCGAGTTGCCGAATGGCCAGGGTCTCGCCTAATGTTCCAGTGTGTCAAGCCCTGAAGGAGAAAATCAAGTTGGCGATAGAAAGGAGTATTCGGCGAGTTGCCGAACGGTTCTGCGATGCAGTGCTATATCGCCCAAAGTTACATAGCTTGAAGTTGCTGAAGGCCAAAGCAAAAAGGCGATGAAACTGACCAAAGGGCGGATCGCCGATCTCGACTTATTGCGCCGAATGGTCCTTCGCAGTATATTTTTGGCGACTATAAATACGTTTTAAAATTCTTAGTTTAATATCTAGCATTCAATAGTTTTCATTATTGTTCAGTTTTCAAGTTAGAAAGCTTAGAACTGAGTTTTGAGACAATATTTCCTTAGCTTTGAAGATTTCCATTGTTGAGAAATTGGAAGTGGGTGTTGAAGATTCTTCATCTAAGACCTTTGTAAAGACAATATTAATCTTACCCAATTGATGGAAACATAATTTGGTAACGATTTCTATCTTTTTATGATGTCTAGCTAAAACCCCAATTTTTGGAGTGTGATTATGGGTTGATTTAGCTACTGGGTATTGTTAATTGATAGTGTAAATGTTGTTTAAAAGTGATTTCATTCAGTAATTGTGGCTTAATCTAAAGGGTTGTAGGTGCATATGCAACTCTACCTTAGTGTTTTTGGCTTGCTCGAGAAAGAAATTTTAAAACCAAATAACTGATTTAATGGTCTGTGGGTATTGGGTTGTCATGGGTTCAGCTCGAGAGAGTGAATCCTAAACCCTTTTCCACACATTCAGCTTGAGAGAGTGAATGGACTAAAGCGTAGGTTGTTCTTAATTGTTGTTTATTGGTGTTCGAGAGAAACCAATTTGCTTCGGGGTAAATTGTTCGAGAGAAAGTTTATCCCCACTAAAGTCTAGCTTATTCACTGATTTACAACTATTCACTATTAATTGCAATCACCCATTTGTCTACCTTAGCTCATAATCCAATCACATCCCAAGAACTCGTCTCTATACTTGTTATTTTCGTGTTATTTGCTGTTGTAGTTGATAGTTGAACCCAAATCCCCATGTTATTTGACACTTGTGTCACCCCAAACTTGAACCATGCTTTTATTCGTAAATGTTTTTACCTATGATTGACTTGAGCATAATAATGCTTTTCTATTGATTCTCAAATACGTACCACTCCCTTGGGACTCGACCCTAACTCACTTAGTTGAGTTATATTACTAACTAACGATCGTTGACGCTTAGTATTGGATGAAGTGTCTTTGAAACGTTATTAATCACATGTCCTTTGTAGTGAGATCTTCGTGATATGAGAGCCAAGAGAGCCTATGTTTCGAGACAAAGAACAATATCTTTTTTAATGTTGCGAAAGCTAGGGTTTTGATCTTTGTCAAGTCAACTTATTAATGAGACAGGGACAAAATACAAAACTTTATTGGTCGAGGTGTACAAGGACACCGTTGTCCTGCTGCTACCTTGCCCTGCCACTCTATCGCAATGTGCAGACACGATACACTTTATAACTGTTCTTTTTGACCTTACATAAATGTTTTAAAGATACCTGACCCCTTTAAAAGATTTTATCAATCATCAAAATCAGTTTTACAATATTATAACAACTTACATCAGGGTGAGTCCACTAAGCAGATATTGTTTGAACTAGCCACAAACCAATAACCACAAACTCTGTAGTTATTACAAGTTATGTTGGATGGAAAGAGTTTTGAGGCATATCACATGTCCAAAGGTTGAGAAGAGGAAATTGATACTGGCAAGTCCTACTTGAATACGACAACTAAGCAAGAAATTTAAGGACCACAAATTGTGCCCCATAAACCAATTTTAGTGGAGTTTAACCCAAAGATAGTTTATGTTATTGTGGGGGTATACACCAAAAATTGATTCAGATGCATTAGAGGATACTTGCCAAGGTGGAAAAGAGAAAAAAGAAACTCTAATAGTGAGCTTTTAACGGTATTTAAACCTCTTGAGCTCCCGCTTTCCATGGCATCTCTTTCATTCATTATTTTCTTCCATAGCCATTCCCTTCTTTGGGGTCAAAGCTGACGCGTTTTCTTCAACAATTTTCTTTGAAATCATCTAGTCAGTCAGCACAAAGACCCCCAAAATCGGATTTATAGCATGCAATTTGCTTCATGTTATCCTTTATCTGAAATCTGAATGGTTTCTGAGAACCTTCTTTTATCTTTATATAGCCTTATTATTACCCAAATACGATTTTTCTTAGTACCTTGATAGTGGGTTGTTATCAATCTTTGTACATGAAAATCATGGCGACTTTGAAATCTGGGGTTCTTGTAAAATTTCTTGAAGATATGAAAATTGGGGGTAATGCCTCCGACTCCGAGGAAAATGGAAAAACCATATTGTTGCAAATTAGAAGCATTATTCCTGTTCTTGAAGAAGGTGATCTTTGGCCTAACAGAGGATTTTACCTAAAAGTTTCAGATATTTCACATGCAATGTATGTTTCTTTGCCTGAAGAGCAAAATGAGATGATTCTTGCAAACCAATTGAAATTGGGTCAATTCATTTATGTACAGAAATTGGAGGATGCTCATCCTTTTCCGTTGATAAGAGGCGTAACGCCTCTACCAGGTAGGCGCCCATGTGAGGGAACCCCTCAAGATATTGATTCCGTTGCGAATGTAATGAACATTCTTCAGGCATCTAATTCTGATTGTATTGTTGAAAAAACTGTTATTTCTGAGAATAGGATTATTGAAATCCCATCGAATTCTGGAAAGTTGTCTAGTGGATTATCTGATCCTGATGGGTTGAAGAACAAAAATGATCATTTGGAAAGAAAATCTAAAGGCAAATTTCGGTCTCTGAGTGCCTCAAAAGTTCGTTCAGATGAGAGGATGGTGGGCTTGGATTGCACTGCTAAAAGATCTGACAGTGAGAGGAGAAATTCTGATCTTTTTAGAGAATTACAAAAGAGAAAGAAAAGATCTTTTGATATTGATAGTGATACAGAAAGCATATTGTCATTGCTCTCATTTTCGTCTCATAATTCAAAGAGAAGAAGTTGGAATGAGTCAGAGATTTTGGAAGTTAAAGAAATCTTCGATTCTTCAGTTGTCAAGCACGATAAGAGACCACCTCGTAGTCACAGTCCAACTGTGAGTGCTAAATATCAAATTTACTTTCCTTTATGTTGATTGTTCCAATATTGCTGTGATTATTTGAAGTCTATAGTTATCTATTATGGGGTTCTTACTCAAGGTTTGTACTATCAATGCATTTTCTAAACTGGGGTAAAAGTTTTAGCAAAAAACTAGCATGGTTTTGCTTGAACTGAAATTTGGAAATTGACTTATATCAAAGCATGGCTAAGGTTTCTGTACAGATTTATGCAACTAAAATCTAAGTCAAATACAAATATGTAATAGTGATAAGTAAGCATGCTATGTTGATAGAGTCTTGGCATTTATACTACAAAATTGTAATTGATGCATGTTTGTGTACGGTCTGCAGCTATTCGGAGCGAGTAGGGTCCAACATGGACTTCAGACAGAGATGCATTTTATTTACATAATTGTAGACTGCTGCATCCTGTTTTCGATTGATACTAGGTATCACGTTTTCACGCCACAAAATTTATTATATTGTTCCCAGTGGCAATACTACTCTTTCTGTTTATTAAAGCATATTTTGGGCTAATTGTCATGTTTAACTATTTTAGCATACCATATTTATTTGTGGTTTTTCCTTCTAGTTCATCCTTATTCACTTTATATAGACAGGTTTCATCAGTTCGTTCTGTAAGGTATGATAGCTCCGATGACAATTCAAGTTCAATAGCAAGAAGAAGAAAAGTTGGCTCTGCAAAGAAAATGAAGAGTTCCACTAAGGACAAAACTTCTTTCTCCAAGATAAATTGTGAGCAAGCCTCACATCCAATTGACCACTTAGCTAATGACAGGCGAGGGGCAGAAACTGGTATATCGTGGGACTCACTGCCCTCAAGCTTGGTGAAGCTTGGAAAGGTGATGAGTTCAAGCAAAAAGTCACTTTCATTGTAATACTTGCATGAATAGTTGAGTGATTTATATTGGTACTGACGTTTGTGATTTTTCCTTGTACTTCAGGAGGTTGTAAAGCAAAGAGACACTGCTCTGGTTGCAGCTACTGATGCTTTGCAAGAAGCGTGTGCAGCCGAGAGGTTGCTCAATTCCTTAAGGTGCGCTTTCTGATACAAAACTTACTTTATTCAAGATGAGTTTGGGTGGACTAAGTTGAAAATTTCCTGATAGTTCTCTCATTTTCTTGCGTCTTCTTGTTTCAATCGGTTGACTGATAGTTTTTGTATGATATGAGGTCTCAGGGCTCTGTTGTGAACACTTTGCATTGTTCTTGATTTTGTTTTGTCCCTATTGCTTATTATGGCCTATATGTAGGCCTGGGTTGTAATAATAGAAAGTAGGATCTTGAACTCTAGAAACTGTCTAGGTGAAGCTAAAAGAGGTAGTTACTAGTTTCAAGTTACATCCTGATACCAGCTTTACTTCTTCTATCATTCAGGGGTTGTCTTTTAATGATACATAGCACAATCTTCACAAGTAAGGAATCATTACCATAATATTAGACATCCATGTCGAAATAAAATCTATACTAGTCATAGACCAGCATCATTAGCAAGTGATGATCATCATTGAAGAACAGCGTCTAGATTGTTTCAAACTACATATCCTGCTTCAGTAGAGATTACCATGGTTGTTTTTGCTAGTAAGATCATGTAGTATTGTACCATTTTCTAAACAGGAAAAGACACAAGGGTAGAGATAGAGGTAGCCTCTGGTAGAAAAGAATTAACTGAGTGGAGTTCCTTGAAATGCCTTAATACCCAGAGACACAATATAGGGACTTTATTGGCAGTTGCCATGCCAGAGATGAAACAATTTTAAAGCATATGACATAGTTGTGGTGAGAATCTCAGCATAAAATTAGCTGTCACTATCTAATACGGAAGAAATAAGGTTCTATTTTTGATAGTTAATCTTTCTGCTCATGAGCTGAAATATTTCTTAAGTGCATTCCCAATAATCTACAAAAGCTACCAGTGGTTTGGGCTAGGGACTTCCATGTTGGAGATCTCAAGTTCGAAACTCCTTGCCAGCGAAAGCAAGGGGTTTGCCTTCTGGGTCGAGCTCGTAGCACGGGTTACCTCTCTTGTGTGGTCTGCGAGATATTGCATAGGAGCAGGGGTTTTACCTTGTGCGCACCCTAAGGGTAGCGGCTGCGGGTTTCCCTTGTCATCAAAATAAAAAATTAATACAATGTATCTTCTTATTGTTTTTAGTGCAATTTCTGTGTTACTTTCTTTTCCTTTTCGCTGTTATTCCATTCTGATGGCCCATATATATTCCTTTCTCCAGCAAGTTCTCAGAGTTCCATTTAGCTGAACAAGATGATCTCCAGCCTCATGTTGATAAATTTTTTGATCTTCAAGATGACATGGCTCAGACACGATTAATATTGCAGTCTCTTACAAATATAAGTCCACTTAGAACTTCAGGAGAAGCTGATCATTCAACTTATAACACCAGTTCAGTTAAGGAAGCATTGACCATTGCAGTTCAGAGAAAGAAAAATTCATCTATGTGGATAAAATCTGCTGTGGCTCTTGATCTTTCACCATGCTCCACCACTCTCAATCCAATCCATAACACTATGGCTGTCACCAATATGCCGAAGAAGTCAAGCATATCAAATCGAAGTACCAAACCTAAAGGGTCATATATTATCAAATCACATAGAAACACTGATGAGATTCCCTTCTTATTGTCGTCTGACAAAGATGAGCAACCTGAATGGACTAGGGGAAGCACAATGCCTACAGCCACTGTCCTAGCTTCTTCGTTGCAGAACGAGTGTAGAAAATTGTTTTTGGGACATGTAGAGAAGTACCTAGATGAGGTTGAAATAAAAGCCTCTTCAATGGCAGTAGATAGTCACATAGCAGGAATGATGTATAAGGTGAAGAGAGTCAATGATTGGTTAGATGTGATAATCAACAAGGAGGTGAATGCTCGAAAGGATGGGAGCTTGGCTGACTCAGAAATTGAAATTTGTCATAGGGTAAGGAACAAAATATATGGGATCTTACTGAAGCATGTTGAGAGAACTGCTATGGCTTTTGGAAGTAGCAGTTGAATACCGGGTGATATCAAACTTGTAGACTGTATATTGAAGCCACAAAATTTAGATATAAGTACAGTAATTGCTATGTATAAAACATGAGAGTGAAAATGTATACATGCATAGATCTTCTCTAAGAGATGATTTGTGCATAATTTTTTTATTTTTTTTCATTTCCACTCTCCTGAATACTTATATTTCTTAGTGTATACATTGTTGTCTGCACAGACATCTTGTAAATATAACTCCACGTAAATGTGCAATACAGATACCGATTGGTCCATGATTATGAGCATTTCCGTCTTTGCTTTTCTGGGCTTAAACTTACTTCAAAGTTTAAACCGATCCCTGGACCATTTTTGCTGCAAACTTAGACTCATGGGCTAGTATCAGCAAGAGATGGAAATACCAGAACAAATTACAGATCATTTATGAGTACAGATAATGTCTTTTTGATTTCCATAATTCAGTTTGTATAATTAACACCTCATGACAACCTAAGAAATGCTATAAAGTATAAACACTTAAAAACCAGCTCCTTCATCATGCTGAGATATTCAGTCAGAGATGAATGATTAGTCTCTCATGGATAAGATGATAATATAAACAGTCGATAGGTTGAGTCTTTATTAGACACCATTACAAAATGACAATAATTCTCTATCTCCCTGTATGATAATGCTCTCATCGATCAATTTACTAATGTACAATAAGACCACCATGTCTTGTGAGCTTTTCAACATTATGATTTTGAAGTGCCTATCTTCAGATCTAGGCCAATGTCCATTCCGTTGTATGCAATGGGAGCATACATCCATAGGTCATCAGAGCTCAAAAGCTGTAGACACCCAAACAAAAAATTAAGCCCCATATTAATTAAAATCATCTCCTGAGAAGCAATGAACATAATTGGTATCATTAGTTTTTAGATAGCGATGGCATCATTTTGACTATTTTATATACTGCTTTCACTTCTTTTATCCCACTCGTGTTGTTTTGCTCTCTGTACGTGAAAATGCAAGTCTGCGTTAAGGCTAAGAGAATCCGTAGCTTAGAGTTGGTATGTTCAATGACTGAAATCCTAGTTTGTGAAAGGGATGATAAACCTTACCTTGATTTGGAGTTGCAAAAATTTGACATACTGGACTGCCTCTTCAAGCATGGTGCTAATATCAACCTGTTGTCAAATATGTTGACCTTTCAGTTTCAAATTCTCTTAGCAGATAACATGATCTTTGATGCTGTTTTAGTGACTGACTACACTTACCTTGGTTCCATTAGGGACTAGACTCTGCAAAATCCTTAATCTTTGATTAATTTTCTCTCTTCTTTTCTGTAAAGAGGAAAGAAAATATTCTTTTGATCACATATACTAGATGATGGAGAAAACAAGCAAAAGTAGGCGATTAACACACAGTTAAATACCCTAGCATACAAGCTCTGGGAGTCAGTTGCTGAGCCTCTGCTAGCTCTAGATTTAGGTACATTAATAGATTCATCTTCTGAGCAGCAACTTATCGAGTTCTGCCTCTGAAGTGCAGCCTTGGTTTCCCCATCCATCTTACTAGTCTTTTTCAGCTTTACGCTTCTCTTGTTCTTTGGGACCTATATAAGAAAAGAAAGATCAGATGAAAACATGAAATAACAGTTCACATGATAATACTCACATCCCCTAGCAGGTTGCACGATCTCTTTTTCTTAGAGCTCTCTGGTGGACTATCCAGTACTTTAGCCGTGTTTTCACCAGACTCCATGCTATCATTGCTCACATCTTGGTTGAGGAAGTCATCCACTTCAATTGGATTGTAATTAGCAAGCACCTGAGAGGGTGTACTTGTGTTTTCACCTTCCACCATACCATATTCCTTTGTTATTGAACTTTCATTTCTCGTCAAGATTGATCGAACATGACTCTGGTAGTAGCTTTCATGACTCGGAAGGGAAAACTGAGAATTACTACAACCATTATAACTAGAAAAATACATAGAAGGAGTAGTAATATTGTCAATGTTATTAGGCTGCCAAAGAAACTGAGCCATGAAATCAGCCTCCTGATCAGTGGAATACATTCCACTCCATTCATCTTCAAATACAGGCTCCATATTCTTATTATAACTAAGAGCCTGTAGGGAAGTTAATGGAGCTCTTCTATGTTATTAACTGATCATAGAAAGCTCAATATGGTTGACGCATAGAGACACATATTTATACCAACACAAATGAAGACTTTGTTTGTTCCAACTAGTAATTTAATTATACTTCATTCCCTCTGCATTTTTTTTTATGTCTAATAGGGGATATCGGTGCACAAAACATCTCATGTTCACGCAGGGTTCAGGTAAGGACTGCACTCAAGGGGTATGCTGCAGACAATCAATCCTAATGCAAGCATTAGTGACTGCTTCAACGACTCTAACCTATGACCTATAGGTCACATAGAGAAAATTTTAGTTTATGTCACCTTTTTAGATTTAATTTGTTAAAAAAATGACACAAATATTATATTCCGTAATTCCTTAAGTTTAAATTTCTTATTTCACCCATACTAATATGTTTAAAATTTTGGGTTCAATTAAATACTGTCATACAAAATGTAATGAAGAAGTATTGGTCACTTGTCCACAATATGGACCAAGTACAACTCAACTAAGAAGACTTGGTTTAATTAATTATGGACAAAATGATGCAACCTTTGAGAGGCTTTAAAATAACTCTATATATACATAACAACAATAATGAGACAATCATTGAGAAAAGGGTTAACTGTCATCTGTTACTTCAATTCTATGGAACACTTTAATGAGAAAAAAAAGTTGGAAGTGAGATGAGGGCAGGGTATTGTATAGATAATATGTGGAGAACGTGAGGGTCTTTTTCAATACATTAATAATAAAAGTGAAGGCAATGATTTAGTGATATCACTAGCCTACACATAGATCGTGGCGGTGAGTCTTACATTCTTAAAACTATCTGGAAAAAGACATTATACCTTCCATGCTTGTATTTAAATGGCCTAACCTATCGGTGGCCCCCTAAAGTTGGCACCAATTTTCGCTTAGACACCTTGACTAAGCTTTGTTCATTTTAGATACCTCATGTCATGTCCCGTTGTGTCATTTTAAAACTTGTTACTGACATGCAATAGTGAGTGTAATACACTCAATACCAGCGCGTGAAAGACTCATTTAATCATTTTTATTTATTTATTTTCATTTTCTTCCTCATTTTTCAGCCACCATCTCTCAAAACTTGAACTCCTTCCCTGGAGAAATTGTTTTGATAATGCTATAGACAAAAAAAAAAAGAATTTCAACACGAAGGAATTTCACAAAAAAAACTAAATTTCAACCCATTAGAAGGGTCATGATTCATGTTGTCGCAAAGAAGAAGGGCAACGGAAAATCTTGAAAAATACAATGGGTGTGGTGGGAGAGGGGTGGAGAAGACGATGTGGGTGGCGAAGGGGTTGGGGTTAGGGTGGGCAGAGGTGGAGAAGACGCTGGATGGGTGGGGGAATAGTGGAGAAGACGATCTGGGTGGGTGGGGTGGAGAAGACCTTGGTGGGGTTGGGTTATTTATTATTATTTTTTTGTGTAAAAAATTTCCACATGTCATTTAGTCATTGGCTATTTCTTCATTCTACTAAAATATCATTGTTTAAAAATTATTTTTAATATATATGTCACTATTTTTATTTAATTTGCTACTTTGACACGTCATCGGCAAGTGTGTTACACACCTTATATATTTGACTGATTGTTAAAAAAGTGTTAAAATGACACAATGCAGTATGACATGAGGTGTCTTAAATGAACAAAACTTAGTTAAGGTGTTAAATGAAAATTAGTGTCAACTTTAGGGGGTCACCGATGGGCTAGACGTATTTAAACTGATGACTCACATACATATGTATGACTTCGTTCAATCATCTAGTAATCACACCATATTATGTTGTGAACAACTTGGATCCGTAAGGGTTTATGGGCTAGAATTGATGAAGGAGATTGATTTAGTTAGGATTATTGGATCGAGTGAAATGTTGGGGCATTTTATTAGCAAACAACTCAAATTCTACTAGTTTAGGGGTTAATTACTTGCTTTTTTGTGAGTTTTTAATATTACAATTTCTTGCCATATTTCGGTCCTTAGATACATATATCTACCACGTCTAGATACATGTATCTCGGATACATGCTAAATAGATATATCTAATTATGTGTATCAAAATATGAAATGTAACTGAAACACATCAATTTAGGAGAAATCACACGTATAAATATTTGTGCATCACTGATCCAAAAAAAATCAAAATTCTTCCCATTTTTTTGAGCATCAGAAATCTTTTCACCGCTTCTTCCCTGAATTTCTTCTCCAAAAAAAAATAAAAAATTTCAAATTTCTTCTCATTTTTTTCGACCATCAAAGATCTTTCCCATAGTCACACATAATCTTACTCAGATTCATGAATATTTTATTAGGTACATGAACTCTTAATTAGATACATGTGTATATTTTTATCAGATACATATTTTGACCACCTCTTTCCTTCACTCCCCTTCGTCTCTCTCCTCTCTGGCCATAGACCAGCGCCACCTTGCTGCTCATCTCCTCGCCACCATGAAACTGTCATCTCCGTCGAAAACCCCACCAAACTAGTGGCAAACTCTTCGTTCCTTGCTGCTCTTCTCCTCACCACCAAAATCCTGGCGAGCTACCAAAACCCCAATGACACTCCATCTCCAGTAGGCATCAAGGACATGCCGATGAAAAGTGATACCATCATGGTCAATTCTAAACTAACTAGAAAGTATTTTGGGTGATGAACGTGGGTGTGAAATTGTAACACCTTGCAACTCTATTATGAGAATCAGAATCTTTCGTTGTAACTTGTAAGTATGTAAGCTTGAACCGGGTGATGTCCTACTTGTGCTTATGTTTAAGGTTCATTCATATGTGTGGAAAGTGTATTGAAAGGTGTGTAGGGTCATAAAAGACCTTTAGTACTAAGTCGAGTTCAGAACTTTCCTACTGGCTATGTTTTTTCGCATTAGTTCATGCAAAGA
This sequence comes from Solanum verrucosum, assembly GCF_900185275.1. Taxonomy (NCBI): domain Eukaryota; kingdom Viridiplantae; phylum Streptophyta; class Magnoliopsida; order Solanales; family Solanaceae; genus Solanum; species Solanum verrucosum. The sequence continues at coordinate 1,462,064 of NW_026020426.1, forward strand.
TCAAATTCAAATGACCATATCTCTCAGCATATGGTTCATTAATTAGGTAGACCACCTATCAAATTAAAGGTCTATGAGCCTTTTTTCTAACTACACCAAGTTTGCATCATTTCAAGTTCAGAGTAGAATGTTATGACAATTTTACCAGAGATTACCACAATAAAATTTTTAGAGTGTGAGAACTATGAACCTCATTTAAGGGTTGTAAATTGAAGTATGACCCGTACTGTCAACTCGTGAAACAAACTTTTAAAAAATCATTGTTTGGTTTGATTCTTACGAACCCAGTTACAGGCCGTAAAATCATCTACCGGCCGTAATTTGAGCCCGTAAAATGATGTCTTAAATCCTTTTTTTGGGCCTGATTTTCAAAGATTTGATTACGGTTTGTAAAATCAATTATGGGACATAATTTGAGTCCGTAGAATGAACTTCAAAATCTCCAAATTTCAGCCTCACTTGCACGGATGAGATCTACAACCTATAGATCAAACCACAGACCATGATGACCTCGTGGAAGGTTTCCGACAACTTTTTAATTGAGGTTTATTTTGTATTTTCTCACTTTTTCTAAGTCTAATCCATGATATTACGCATATCCTAAAATAGTTTTCACGCTCAAGACTCAATTCCTACGCTTTTAACTCCCTGCAAACTTAGAAACTATTATAAACAAGGCAGAAATTAGGGTTTCAAGTCTTTCCACCCACTCAAAGTATAAAAGACAAAAAGTTGTAAACCATACGTATCCTTCATTCAAATATTCCAGTTTCCTTTTCTAATCAATTATATAGTGACTTTTCAAAGTAAAGTAATGCCTAAAATTCAAGTTTAGATGAAATGTGTTATCCTTAAGGACCGTACCTACACGCTTCAAGTTACAAAATTTCCATGAGTTGCAAAAAAATTGTCCAACAAAATGTCCCCAGATGTTTAAAAAGTTGGACAGATTAAAATAAATAATTTCTTTTTGTTCAATCATAATTCATAGTATACTTGGAATTAAATTAATCTCATCATTAAAGAGAAATGTAAGTTGACTTTATCATGTTGTATCTATAAATAAATAACAATAATAATTAAAGTTATTAAGTTCCAAAAAAACCAAAGGACGTTACAACAAAGAAAGGATTTAGCAAAAGGTATTTTGCTGCAATGATATGATTATCGCTATATTATATTTGGCGACAATAATAATTATGAGTTTTTATAATCAACACTTTATATAAATGTCATTAAGTCTTCAGTGACTCTAAATGTGATGACATTAATTCAATTGCCATTAATTTTTTTTCCAACAATAACTATTATTACTAAAAGGAAATTTTTTTTCTACTAAATATCTCAGATTGATAAGTAATGATTTTCTTTTTTTTTTTTTTTGCAAAAAAGGTGACTCCTCCGATTGAGTACTTGAAATTAATCTGAAAAAAAATTATGTCCTCATGATCAGTGGCGGAGTCAGGATTTTTAATAAAGGGGTTCAAAATATGAAAAAATAGACACACGAAGTGATCGAAGGGACTTCGACATCTATTATATATACCTAAAAATTATTTTAACCATATATAAATAATATAATTTTTCGCCGAAAGGGGTTTAGATGAACCCTAACTCTAATTAAGGTCGCTCCGCCACTGCTCATGACCTGTCGATATTTTTTAGTCAATAGTTTGAAGCAAAACAAATGAGTATTACTTACTCCCTCTGTCCCTAATTATTTATCCACTTTTAAAATGACACATCTATTAAGAATATAATAATTGACATAGTAAGTTTACCATTTTACCCCTATTAAATATGAAGTGGATGAATTAAAAACTTAAGATTTTCAAAAAAATTCTAACTTTTTTAAAGTAATTAATTGATGGTATAACATGTAATTTTTTTTGTCCTTTCTTGATTTGTCAAAATGGACAAGTAACTAAGGACAACTAAAAAAAATAGACAAGTAATTAGAGACAAAATGAGTAATATTTAAACATATATATATAGATTATGTGAAGGACAAAGACCATTATTACTTATTAGGTAGACCCTATATACCCGCGCTTAACAGACGAGAAAAAAAAGTACATTAATAAAGTTGATTAAGAAGATAAATTAAATAATGATTGATCATGATTAGCACTATATATTTGATTTTTGTTTTAAATAAGTTTGGTCATGAGGTGGCCTCGTGTGGCAAATTTAAAATTTGCCCAACCGTGCTATTATTATGAATCTAAAGGCTTGTTATGTGAATTATTCTCTTAACTATATGTATTAGGGACAAATATGACTACTTTATTATATTTGTCTTCCCTCCTTGATGCAAGATTTTATCCCCCAACAACCAAACAACATCTATTAGTAAAATACTACTTAATTATTTATTTTTATCTTATTTTTTCTACTGATCCAATACATATTACTCATTTTATCTCAATTTATGGAGAATCATCCAAACAAATTATGATTTTTAAATATTTGAAATTCATAATTACTATGATTTATAGTATTTTTTTACATGATTTTCAAACAATATATTACTTTATGTTCAAATTTACGTGGCACAAATACAATTTCATGAATCAATTATATTTTTATATATGTTTCAAATATTTTAAGTTATTAATTCTTGTAATTTATAGTTTTCTTTACGTCATTTTCAAGTAATATATGTTACTTCTTCTGTTCAAATTTATGTGACATCGATAAATTTTTGAGAGTGAATCGAAATTTTTATATGTCTTTTAAAGTTTAAATATTTTAAATTATTAATTCTAATAATTTTTAAGATTTATTTTTTACACATATTTTTTAGAAATAAAATAAAATAAATTAATTAAACAAAAAAAATACAAAAATTACATAAATACCATCAACTAGAAGTAGACATGTTAACCATCTGCCGGAAGTCCAATTATTTTATGCATTTGTTTAATTTTCACATACGATCAAGGAACCACATAGAGGATGTTTTAGATTAACAAAAAAAAGTTCACATATGACATGTAACAAAATCATCAGACAAATGTGATTTGAAAGGGCAACAATATTATTATTATTTTAAACACTCCTATTTATCAGAGCTCTTTAAGGTTTCGTTAAAGCCTTAGTACTAGAAAGTAAACAAAAAAGTATTGAAAGAAAAATGAATACGATGGCTTTTTAAAAAACAATTGTTACCAAAATACTGTCCAAGTTCATTTGTCCAAATTCATTTTACTACAATAGTGTCTAGATCCATTTTCATTGTATTTAATTTGTTTTAATATCATTCAAATGGGTCTTACTCTTATAAAACCTTTTAAAATAACCATAAGGATATTTTTTTATTTTATTGTCATGGATCACAAATATGCTAGCAAACAAAAAAATGTTATTGATAATTCTTAGAAATGAGAGATGACCAAAACAAAGACGTGAAGGTGCAAATCAACGAGTTTTACAAATTGGTTGAAGATTTTAAGTCAGAGAAATTCATTTTATGGGAGTAGTTCGTGATTGATATACTAATTGAAAAACTGTCGCAATCTTTCAATGATTACAAATAGAATTAGAAGTATGAAAAGTTAATATTGTGAAAGACAATAAGTTTAGCAACAAAAATTAAAAGTATGAACAAGAAGTTGGTATTAAACCGAGAAAGGAAATAAACAATAAAAATAAGGAATTGAACAACTAAGCATTAATAATTGAAATATCATCCACAACTTATTATTGTGTAAACTCGATCGGTGACCCAGCATGCAAAAGTAAAGAGTTTAATTTGTAGGTACGTATGGTGTAAATAATATTTATATAATAAAGTTATTTAAAAGGTAACCATAGATAATGTTATTTAATAAGCATTGTTTAATAACCTATAATAAATAGTAAGTAACCTATTATAAGAAGTTAAATTATTCTAATCATGTAAAATTTCCTTACATTTCTGTATAACTTAAACCCAAAAATGAATGCATGTAATGTATGTATATCATGAAGTAATGAGAATGTTTATTAGAACAAAAAAAAAAAAAGAAACAAGTATCTGACTTTCAACAATTTTTCTTTACTTTCTTGTACTGGTCAGGATATTTATTGGGGAAGAAATTAATTTAGTGTAAAAATCGAGTGCTATTTGATCGTTATTTTCCTAGCTACCTTGTTTCACTAATGTGAGCAATGCCATAGGGAACTTAATAGTATTATGGTTGTCTAATAAGAACGGTCTAGACCGATGGGGGAGTCTACACCCCTTTTTTGTGTGGAAGACTAGAAAGATAAACAATTTCTTCTAGAATCTTCGTATTTATCTTCTGCTATTAAGTAAATTGCTAGTAAAACATATTTTCGAAATAAATCAATCAAGATGACACTAAATGTGTCTAAATCTATATTATTATGAAAGTCTTAAACGAGTTAATAGTTTTTCATGATTAGCACTATGTGATTATTATAAGCGTTCTTGTGTCTCTTAAACTACTACTACTAAGTTTAGCATTTTAATGTAGGGTCCTCCTGTGAATAATCCTTATTTATTAGTCAAAGATTAACCACCTTATTTATCTTCCTTTCAATTAGTGTATATCTCCTCCCCCAACAATCAAACAACATTTATCTTCGTTTTTTTAATTCAAATATGGGACTAGTCCTTTTATTGAGCCGATTCTATGAAGACTTCTTCAACTCTTAACACTCGTCCAACTTGTTCGCAAGGAAAAGGCCAAATCAGTGAGCCTTACACCTTGAAACACTCGTTACAAAGAGATTTAACTAACAAACCCCTAAGTAATGCAGACTGAGCTTCGAGAAGCGAATACCACTATAACGATTATAAGGCTTATTAGGTAAACCTCTTCAATACAGCAGTAGTTAGTACACCTGAGATCAGTTTCTTGCCAGAATTAGCTGTAATTCAAGCTGATGTTTCGAGAATATAATAACCCCTTTTTGAATAATTGCTGCTATAGGCTTGATATTCAATTCTTCCTTTCCTTTGATTTATGCAACCATTGCTTTCAACTCTTGAACTCTTATATGTTATTAAGGTTTCTTTTCTAGGTATAGGAATTTGCATTTTGACATTTCTTTGTCCTCAGATTTGGTATGCCATGTTTGTCACATTGTAGTGTTTCTTGTGCTTGTTCAGGATGACCTGCTATTGAGATAAACTGAGTGTGATTTGTACCTGCAAAACTAAAGACACAGTTAGTTGAAAAGTCTGCTAGTTTGTTCCCCTCTCTGAAAATATGTCTCACCGACACTTCCTTATCCTTCAAAACCCCCATAATGCACTTCGTACCCACTGATATGTCCCAAGGGATTTTCCATATTCCTTCAATGATTTTCCTAATTATAAGAGAGTATGTTTCCATCACAAGAAGAAGAAAATTGTTCTGCACGCAATACAATAATCCACTTTTGAAAGCTTTCACTTCAGTTTCTAATGGATTGCGAGATGTCACACAAACAACTTACGTATAGAATGTTAGGTTTTAAAGGTATGAATAGGAAATGAAGGGTTGTGACTTTGCCGAAGGGTTGTGACCTTTATGAAAGGTTATGTATTTTCTAAAGGGTTGTGACCTTTTTGAAATATTGCCTTTTTTCCAAAGAGCTGTGACCTTTCTGAAAAATTATATTTTTTCCAAAGAGTATTGACCTTTACCCTTTGTTGGTTATAAATAGAGAGACTTTCTCTCATATTTCTGCATTGAATTCTTCTGTTCTTCTACATACATTTCTTACAAAACAAAATCGAACTATCGTGTGTGTGTTATTCGTTGTTGTCATTTTGAGTTCGTTGAAAATTATCGAAGTTTGAGGTACCGCTACTTCATTAATGGTTAATCCGTATTATCTTAGGAGGAATTAATCTACAACCTTGGGTACTTGAGGGGATTAAATTTCTTAAGGACACACAATGGGTTCTATGGACTTAGATAGTTCTTTTCTTTTTCTTTTAATCTTTCATTATTTTTGGTTTGCTAATGTGAATACATGAGATAACAAGCTTAAGACATTTAATATTGTTGGTATTTTCTGTGGTAAGGAAATTACTTTTATTTTCTGTGTTCTTTTTGTTGGGAAAAGAAGAAGAAAAAGAGAATTATTTTATCATATGATAAAAGAGATTTGGGATGAATTAATATACTTTAATATGTTCGAGTATATTTTCTATAGTAAGTTTTCCTTGGATGGGTAAGATTGTTTTTATTTTCTTACCACATTCAAGCATTGCACCCCTTCAGTTTTCTTTTCAATGAGAAAAGTTACTGTCACGACCCAAGGTAGCTCCTAGGCGTAACATGACGTATAAGACCCCGAGAGGTCCCATACAAGCCACTTAGCGTTCATCATAGAAGATAATAAGATATTTTAAAAGACAGTTTCAACATATATGAGTTTTATAGAGAAAAACGGAAGTCTAAACATTGTCTCAAAGCCATCTAGTACATAAGAAATGATCGTGACGTAGCCCGTACATCAAGTTCAAAAGTGAAAGTAAAGACAAAAGGGAAACCAAAGTTCAGTCCTCGGAACATGAGGAGTCACCAATCTTCAAACTTCTATATGTGTCACGTCCCGAGGCTACCCCTTTGACGTAAACACGGGACCTAGGATCACGAGTGACCCCAAGCTAACCCTGAGCTGACATATCATAAGCAATTGAACATATCTATGAAAAGATGAACTAATGCCGAAGCTAAATGATGAGATAAATAATAGTGGGGAATACCCAAATCTGGTCTGAATATATAAATACTAAATAAGAGTTTAGTGATACTGAACAATCACCCAAATGTTAAAGCTGAATCTAAAAGTATGTCTGAAAAAGCCTCTACTGACTAGAGTTGCTGGGACATGTCCCCAGCTAACCCTAGAAAAAACTGAAATTGAAATGAAAGACAAAATCTGAAAACATGTCTATTATCCTTGAAATATGAGGACTCACCACTGATGTTGCTGAGTATGGATCGGGAACTGATCTACGCGTAATCTGACTGCTGAGGACCTGAACCTACATCATGAAAGGATGTAGTGCAGAGTATGCGTCAGTAGTTGGAATGTACTGAGCATGCAGGATATAGAATATAATTGAACAAATATGCAAGCTGAACAAAGCATAACTGAGCAATGACATAATCAGAACATAATGTAAATACTGAATTATAACTGAAAAGAACTGAACTGAATGCAATGACCAAGTATTGATTATTAACATGACATGCTGAGACTGAATACTGAAATATTACTGAAAACCTGGTCAAATGCACTAGAGTCTAACTGTGGGAGCTACTATTAACCGACATAAAAACTACGTGAGCTAAACGTGGAGTACGATGTATACACCCCATCGAAAGGGCCCAATATACCTTGTCAGGGGTATAAAGACATGACTGACGTGATCACTAAATCTGATGCCCAACAGAAGGGACTTAAAAACCTACGGGGGCACGTATTTCTTTGACTATGAGGGTACGTTGAAACTCGAGTCCACTCAGTGCTAAGTCTACTCCCAACTGAATATGTGTATGACACATTATGACTGAAATACTGAAATGATGAATAGCTCAAAACACTGACTTGCAAAATCTGAGAATGTAACAATTATATACTGATAGTGTAACATTTGAAAGCTAAAACATGTATATCTGTTTAATTGACCTAGCATGTGTAATTCATGAGCTAAGAGAATCTACACAACTAAGGTTTTGAATTTCATACACAGAACTAAGCAACGATTCCATGAAAACATGATAATCTGATTAGGAATACTATAACAGCTAAATCACAACTACTATCTAAGGTTTTAGAAACTCTAGGTCTAAGCAAGATATAGAGAATCAAGAATCTGACTGAATTCTAGGGACCTAGTGGATGAAAGGAACCCACTAGTGAAATTCCATATACCTGGTGACAAAATCTACAGAGAAATCCTTCGATTTTGGGGCTAGAACTGAAGAAAACCTTCTGCATTCCTGGAGTGGTTGGGTCACCTCTTTTGCTCTAAGTTTGATGAAATCGCTTAGGGTAAGTTCTGCCTAAGTTACTAGGCTTAAATTGACCAAAACGACATAGTTTAGGGATTAAACGACATAGTTTAGGTGTCCAACGCATAGGGGAAAAGACCAAAACGACCCTAAGTTAAAAGCTAACGGGATCATCGACGGGCCCCACCGACGGACGGTAGGTCGACTGACGGCCCATCATGTCAGTTGTCGTTTGGCTTTCAGAGCGTTGGAAACTGGGGTCTGAACGACGGACCATTGTCCCACCTATGGTCCGTAGGTCCTTCCGTTGGTCAAGACTTTTCTGGGATTTCTGGGGGGAAGTTGAGGTGACCAACCATGCGGACCCCACCTATGGTCCGTTGCTCAACCTACAGTCCGTAGGTCGCCTCCGTGTGTGGCACCTGTAACTTATGAAAATATGAAATTTTTTCCTTTCTCGAATCCGGGGTGTTACAATATGAGATCCCTAACAATGGAAGTGCGAATATGTAAGGTTGGTATCTACATTTGGGGAAATGTATGCAAGAGTATGCGTTAGTACAAATGTGTACTAAGTAAGATAGCCATGCATGAAGCGTAAATATCATGATAAAGGGACATTTTCGTAATAAGCAATGACCAAACTAAAACATGATATAAAAGCGTTAGAAAATAGAAGTCATAAAAACATGGTCAAAGAAAGTAGACATCTTCTTAAAACACATGTGAGATACTTACGACGTAACCTTGATTCATTAATGTGGGAGGATTACCTTTAACCAACATGTAAGACCATGTGAGCTATTAACATGGAATTCAGTGTCTCCTACACTGAAAAGGGGTGTCCTACTTTCCAGGGTAAGACCATGAACTTCTAGCTTACGTGGATCCACTAGCTAATATCTATCTAGACAATCCTATCTTGGCACATAGTTTATGGGACATGGGTAATCACCACTTGTCTACTCGATGCTAAGCATAACTCCCACATAATATTCATTAGTCTTATTCATATTTCATTTAAAGGACTTGGGTAATCACCTCTTGTCCTTATATCAATGACATGGGTAATCGCCTCTTGTCTTTCATTAGAGGTCATGGATAATCTCCGCTTGCCTCATTCTTAGAGTAGCTCCTTAACTTTGATTCATTTTAGGTGAGAAGACCTTACAACCTTACAATTCTTTATGTGAGAAAATCTTTCACATTCATGCATGAGGTAGTTATGTGAGAAATCCTTTCATAACAATTAACAACAACAACATATATGCTTTACTCTCAAAGCAATTTGCATCATATTTCATCAATTCCATAAGAACATACATAATTCCATAAATCACCTTTCATAGTTCAAAACCTACTTTCAATCATCAATACCTAAAAAACATGGGTTAAGCATGGGTTCATGGGGATTCGTCTTAAAATCATGGAATATAACTCAATTCACACATAATAATTCGTAGACCAATCAAATAAATCAATATTTAAAGGAACCCATGACATGGAAGAAAAACCCTAACTCAATTGGGGATTTTTAACTTTGTAAATTGGACTCCATGGAGGAAAGGGCTCCATGGATGAAAAATATCATACCTTAATGTCAAAAGTTTGTCTTCAATGGAGGAAATGGAGACTTGAATAGGAACCCTAGGTTGACTCCTTCTTCTTAAAAAGCTTTCTAGAGAGAAAATTATTTTGAAGAGGAAGACTTGTTCTTCTTTTAAGAATTTGGGAGAATGACTTCAATTGGGGAAATTTGGGGTTAAAAATACTTATACTAGACTTTTAGGTAAGGGTCAAATGACATAGTATTAGGATAGAGTAATCTGGGAAAGACCCAAAATACCCTGACTTAAAACTGACGCGACCCCTTCACAGTGGTCTTCACGACCCGTCAAGGACTCCACGAGCCATCCTGGCAGTCATGGTCCTTGAACAGTGGCTAGGGGAGAACCCCTATGGCCCTAACCCTCTTCACCACCACCTTAGCGGTCCGGCTATGGGTTCGTGGGAGGGGAACCTTCTTGGACAGGTTCTGGAAGCTCTTCACGAGCACAAAAAATGAGCCGTGGTCCCCTTCACGGCTCGTGGCTCCATGGAGGGTCCCATGACGGTTTTGGGCTGGTGACCGCCTGCTTGGCCCCTTTTCCTGGCCTTCTTGATTCTGGGGTGTAATAGTGATTTTGTGCATAAAGGTTAGATGTACACTTTAATTATTTTTCCTATATTCTTGGATTTATATAACTATGAGAAGAAGTGAATGAACAAATATTGTCTCCTAACAATATTTGAACATGAGTTTAGTTTCTCGTTAAAATTCAATATCTTCTAAGGAAAATTGGAATATGATGGAAACTGGGAAAGAAAGAAAAAATTAGCAAGAAATGTGAATTGCATGGAATCACTACTGACAGAGAATATGATTCATTGGGAGTAAAAACCAAGTTTTATCTTTATTTCCCTTGATCATTATCTTTTTTCTATCATTTATAAGTTATGAGATTTATTTCATAAATGTTAACATAGATGGTCATTATGTGATGATCTCAGAATATATCTTTATTATTTTTAATATGTATTATGTTTAGAGGAGAAAAAAACTTTTGTAGTTATCTACTCTGTGTGAAATTTGATTGAGTCCGACTTTTGGAGACTAAAATCTTTTGATTTTTTACTCCTTTAGTTTGAAGAATATACGAACTTCACCGAACAAATCAGATTGTGCATTGGATTGAAGAATATAGAAACTTCACCAATTTGTTAATACTCCGTTTCAATGAATATTTTGACTTGAAGAGTAGAAAATCTTCATGAATATTAAGGCTAAATGATTTGAAAAATATAAAATCTTTATCGTTAGCTAGAAACAATGTTGTATTTGAGGTTTCTGGAGATTAAACCCCTTTTGGTTGACTACTCTGTCTGAATGCGAAACTGATTCGAAGAATATAAAAACTTCATCGTTAAACTAGAAACAAGTTGTATAAAGATTGAAACTTTATTGTTAATATTCTAAATACTAAGTGGTCTTTCTAATTGTGACAGATGGGGGAAAACACTAGTGACATAAAATTAGTAATTTTTGTGCATGCAATGGGTGTTTCTATGGATTAAATTTCCAAAAGAAGGCTTCGTATTGCCGATGTGTATTTGGATGGTATACAATTTGAAAGCATGAGAAAAAAATATGTGAAAAATAATTTCAAATACTTGAAAAATATTTTTGAGAACATATTTAAAATGTGGGGTTCTTTACTTGTGATAAAGACATAATTAAACTTACTATCTAATTTAAATTTGAAAGTACAAGATATGAAATTTAATGACATTCTTGTAATATGTTAGACCCACAAAATTCGTGGAGTATATTTGATATTGTGGTTGTTGAGTCTCTGTTTACTAGTATATGATATGACTAGTATAAAACCACAAAATTATATCACTCGTTCAAAAGAATTGTGTTCTTTGATGAAAAAGTGTCACTTAAAATATTGTGATTTTTCATTAAAAGATATGTCTAATAAAATAAATATTTGTATAGACATGAACATTGGTGAAAAGTGATCCGTCATGTTTGTGTTGTAATACAAACATTTGGGTCATATATCCCTTATTGAACCGGTGAGACTATGGTCATGGGTAATAATTCTATAATAACCAAATTGAATGTTATGGAAAGGTCCTTCTGAAAAGGACATCTGGCAAGGTGTTGATTCTAAAACGATGTCTTTATTTGACAAAGTTATAAAATGTAAAGAACAAAATATTTGTGGAAAAAATTTACCTCACGTAAGGTCTTTTCAAACTCAATATTTCTGTTTGTTCTTACTTGCTTGAATCAAACCATTTGTGACATCAACGCTTGGGACATGTCAGTTAGAAAAAAACCCTTGCGAAAACTGATCAACTTAAAAGTTTTGCCTAACTTTGAGTGCAATAAATAAAATATCAAGTTTGTGTTGAATCTAAGTGTGTGAAGCATACTTATAAATTTGTTGAAAGGAATTTTAATCCCTTAGAATTTATTTACACTGACATTTGTGATATGAAGTCAACACCATTTCGTTGTGAGAAAAAGTGTTTCATAAATTTTATTGACAATTGCACTAGATACTGTTATGTCTATTTGCTTAATGGTAAGGATGAAACAATAGAAACATCTAGGTAATATAAAACTGAAGTTGAAAATCAGTTGGGTATAAAGATTGTCATGATTAGAAGTGGTATATGTGGAGAATATGTATATTTTGAAAATGGAATCATCCATCAAATTACTGCACATACTAACCTCATTGTAATGAAATTGCTGACATGAAAAGAACCGAACTTTGAAGGAAATGTTGAATGTTCTAGTTATAAGTTCAGGTTTACCACAAGGGGATGATATCATTATAACAAAAGAGAACAACAAAAGGTTTGTCTGTTCAGAAAAAGAGACACAAAAAGTTTTGTTTGTTAAGAAAGGAAAAAACAAAAAGCTTTGTTTGTTCAGGCTTTGTTGTATCCTGATAGAGAATTACTTGTCGCCCTTTAAAGTATATAGAAGCAATAACTCCTGAAAGATAGTGATCTAACAACTTCCAATATCCAAGTTTCTATTCCCAAAAGGGTAAAAATAGGACCTATGACAATGGATTGTATGTTCATTGGATATGCTACAAATAGTAAATCATGTTGATTTATGGTTCATAAGTCCGAACCGTCGGATAGTCAGGTAAAGGGTCTAAACGACCTTGGAATGAACCAAAGGTGAATGTACTTAATAAAGAGATTCAGAGGCGTAGTAAATGTCAAAGGACATTTACTTTCTTCGGGATTGATTTTGTAACATTTCTTCTTGAAAATGAGTCTAGATATGCGAAAATGCTATGTCTTCTGTGGACTCATCCTTTTTTGAAAGAGGATGTCAATAGTACGATGGATTCAATCTTGAGCAACCATACTTGAGAGTTGGTTGATTTTCCTACAAGAAATAAACCTTTGGGTTCAAAGTGGATCTACAAAAGGAAAAGAAAGTTGATGGAACTATTGACAAATATAAAGCAAGGCTTGTTGTCATAGGCTTTAGATAATAAAAAGACGGTATATGGACTTCATATTAGTCGTCACATGTATATGAAAATAATTTTTTAAAATAGAGAATTGGAGGAAGAAATTTACATGGAACAATGATACGCTCAAATTACACCTCTTTTCAGAAGCATAAGCGATCGTTATCAAGTAAAGAACCCAACTTGTAGGTTGAGATCGATCCCACGAGGAAAATGGTTTAGACTTTACTTTTAACCAACAATTATATTCAATTAGTCAAATTATTTCCAGAAGCAGGTAATAAAAAGGGGGGTTGTGCTTGTGTGAAACAAATAGTAAGAACTTAATAAGTAATTAATAATTAAACTCAACTTTGGTTGTTATCAAGATAAGAGAAATAACTAGGGTACACGTGTTCCCCATAATCTCATAACGCAGTAATCCTAGTAATAGCAATCCTTTTCTAGTGTATTACATGCAAAGTGATAAGTTAGGTATCTCTAAATCCTTGGTCCGGCATCTAGAGAATTTCACCCCGCACCTTGGTCCGGCTACGTGTGTATAATTTACTAACCCTTACCTTTACCTCATATTAGACATCATAATCGATGTTTGGCTTAGTTATTACTTCGCACCAATCGACA